>NC_088316.1:20300000-20542500 GCF_910592395.1 Lineus longissimus
GTGAATCTCATCAACATATTTGACACTCAGGTAAGCAAAGATGATGGTTTAGTTTACCTTCCTTATTGAGATGAACCACATTGTCTAACCTTTAGTGAAATCAATGTGTCGTTTTGGCCATAGATCCACACAATAACGCTCATCCTGCCTTGTAAGGTGATGTCGGTCATTATATTGCATGATCCTGTATACTAAGAGTGGGCTTTATTTCCTAATGGCTGTCACCACTGTTTGGTTTCAGGTTGCTGATGTAATTGCCTATAAGATATACCACAATGGTGACCTCCCCCGCTATGTCTCTGGTCTTCCTCTCTGCCTCTTCCAATATCTTGAGCTCAATCCAGAAGAAGTGTTCATCAGTCGTGTGAGGCAGCATCAGAAAGAGGTAGGGGTCATTGAACTGCTCCAAAAGCTTGAAAATGATGTTGAGGCAAGCTCTCACTCATATCTTAGGCCTTGAATGCAGATACAGTGTCAATCAAGAAGCGTTGTAATATTCTCATGAATCAACTACATGGCCAATTCAAGCTGAGCTTTGATAAGTCAAGTTTACTTTTTTGTCTAGGAGGATGAATCTGTATGGACAGTGCGCCCCCTTCCAATGCGCTTGTTTGACTGTGCCACCAAGAATGTAATCTACCTGCGTGAGTTACGCACTGCTCTCATGGATCACTTGATGGCTGAGTTCACAACTGGCGTCGACATCTACTTATCTGTGATACGCGATTTAGACCAAGAAGAGATTTGTAAAGAAAAGGTAAATTTATTGGTCTTCCAATGGAAACAGTCACTTTGGTTTCAGGTGGGTGTCTGTAAGTTTTCTCCAAGAGAGAGTTTTCTACCCTTTTTTCAAGTACCTTGTAGTATTGAGCAAACAAGCGTTTTTAGTCACTGCAACTGGCAACTGAGCCATGACAATATGATGGTTGTTGTTAGTTATATTACTTATATTAGGATATCTCTTGACCTTTTCAGTATGCCAGTCACAAGTTACCTCTCAATTTCAAAGGACTTGGAAGGATGCTTCGAGTGAAAGGAGACGATTTTGACTTTGTTGGCGATGATGGCTTCACGGAAAATTGCCGAGGTGTGGCAGATCCATGGGTTGTGTTCAGTAAAGGTGGTATGTTCCAGCGTCACCCACAGAGCACCACAGCTAATACCAACCCACATGGAAAAGTCCTCTTTCACCAGGGTAAGCGCTTGTTTTTACACTTGTTGTGGAAATGTACAATGTGGTATTGTTGCTCAAATGTGATCAGTTCAAAGTGGAATTACTTTTTCAACCTAAGAAACTTTCATTGTGATCTTCTCCGCGTGGCTTGTTCCCACATGGTGTAAGCAAAGTCCAAAGAAGTGACTTGTTGTGTATTCCAATACTTGAGGGTCAAGATGTACAATCTTTCGAAATCATTCTGCTTTCGTTTATTAAATGAGATCTTTGTCTTTAGGTTCGTTTACAAGTCCTGGTGTTCCGTCCGCCCCTATCACGAAGGGAGACATGTCTGGTGTAGAGAGTGGTTCACATTCGGAGGGCGAAACAGATAAGTCTGAGTTGCAGAAACGCAAACAAAGGATAGTAAGTGGAATTTCAGCCTCAAGTGATCGAGTGCACATCGGAAACACATCTGGGCTTCTCTTGAAGTACCTCCTGTTTGTCTGTAGATTAATATGGTCCTCACGGTAAAGGAGCAGCTGTATTTGCAGAACTGTTCACAGAGTGGATAGCTGAGTGCATGTGCACCAAAGTCAAATGATATTGTTTTGATTAATGCAGATTGATAACAACGTGATTAAATTGAAAGATTTTGTTTTCAGAATTTCAAGGATTGTGCGAGTCCGACAAGGCCTAAGAAAAGCTACCGCAGTCCAGATGGTCATGGTCAAATCTCATCCATTCGCAATGCCAAACTCTCGCCGCATCAATCCCTGGAAACAACTCATCTAACAACTGAGGAGGAGGAGAAGGAAAAACCATTTGTGAGTCGAGTGTCCTAATACAGAAACGTCCAACTTGTGAACCAGAGCTGTAACTCTCATCAGGCCTGACCTGGCAAAGTCTGGCGCAGTGTGTGTGGTAACTCTCATCAGGCCTGACCTGGCAAAGTCTGGCACAGTGTGTGTGGTAACTCTCATCTGGCCTGACCTGGCAAAGTCTGGCGCAGTGTGTGTGGTAACTCTCATCTGGCCTGACCTGGCAAAGTCTGGCGCAGTGTGTGTGGTAACTCTCATCAGGCCTGACCTGGCAAAGTCTGGCACAGTGTGTGTGGTAACTCTCATCTGGCCTGACCTGGCAAAGTCTGGCACAGTGTGTGTGGTAACTCTCATCTGGCCTGACCTGGCAAAGTCTGGCGCAGTGTGTGTGGTAACTCTCACCTGGCCAGACCTGGCAAAGTCTGGTGCAGTGTGTGTGCCCCTTGGCTTCTTCAGAAAAGTTTCTCGTTGAGGGACTAGTAAGATGAGGGCATTTGAAGTGATGCGTCGACCATCAGAATAGATTGACGGAATCTATTCTTGCAGCAGACAGATGGTGTCAGTTTATGGACACTGTGATGTGTGAACATAGTACTGCTCAGATATTCAGACAGAAAGATGGCCGAATCAGAATTAGAATAAGAATGTAAAAAGTCCCTGCACACTCAAGACATGAATCGAATTGTTTACTACAGGTATCACCAGATGTCACTGAGTTCACCCAGCTGGCCAAGCGGTTGGCAACTTTATCAACGAGCATTGGGAAGGGAACACCAGCTGACGTTTCACTGTCGGGGGGCATGCCTCGATCATACCTCATGTCGTCCGAACCTGCCAATACTCCGAGTCTTTCAGCCAAGGTGAGTAAATGCTCTACCAGACCAGGTGCCCTATCAAGTGTTTGTTGTTTCCTTCTTGTCTGTTCACAGTTTGCCATAAGAGGCCTGGGGGACAAATACTACCAAGCTGTTACTGGTATCTGCAACTGTTTACTGATCAATAACTCTTAGGGAGGTGACAAGTGTGTGGCTTGGCTTGAGAAACAACTTGAACTAGCTTGGTCTCCTCTCTGCAGCTTCTCTTCCTGGTTAGTGATGCTTCATGTTGATCATGATGTCTATCATTTCCATGCAAATCGGACGGTTTCTCAGTGACTTATGAGTGTTTCACATGGGTTTTGATGTATATCTTGTGGTATTGCAGGCTACTCCTTCTAAGCAAATCAAACAAGAAGGGCCAACACTGACACCGAACCAGGATCCAACATCAACAGGATTAAACTACTCATTCCACCCAGCCGGAGAAATGGAGGTGCCAAAAAAGAAATCTCGGGGGCTAATACTTCAATCAGGATACGATACAGACTCGGGCGTATCTGAAAGTGAAAACCTACTGCCATCTGGTCATCGTAATCAAACAAGAGCATCAAATCTTCATGTTTATTCTACTGAAGACTATGGTGCTATTCCCGAAACAAGTGACGATCAATCTAAGAGGTCTTTATTATCAAGTCAGGGACAGGGACAAGAAGATTCAAACCATGATGAGACAAATGCTGTGAATGATTCTTTGGAAGCTGCTGATTCTTCAGGGCAATTGGAGGCTGCTAGCTTTGTTTCTCATTTACAGCAGATGGTTGGATTGAAAAAGGATTTGCCAAAAATACCAGGACTTGGACATAGTGGCATGGACTTGCCGAGTTTGGGAGCTGGGGCTGAGCAGTCACACTTGGAGAATAAGGGCAGGGGATACATGCTGAGGCCATATTGATTGTAGATAGACAACATACCACGATGTGGTCATCAGTTACTTTTCATTTTGTATCAGTTGAGATTTTTGTCCATCAGAGGGAGACAAGAGTCAAACCTACATGCTTGAGAAGTGCACAACTTTGTATTTGTATGCTTTATAAATGCAGGGAGTTTGTAGTTTTCGAAGAAATATAATATACCAGACTGAGGTATAATCAATAGAAATCACAGTCCTTCATCTTATTTAACGAACACATCTATCCTTAAATGCCTTGTGATGAGACGTTTATGTGAATTGGCTGTTACTCATGGCTGTTCATCCGTGGTCTGTTCATGGTTATCAGTTTCATGTGATCACTGATAAGGTGGTTCTTGTCACAGCCTGTTTCGGCATACCTGTTTCATAATGACAGTCAACATGGTCAACCGAGACAGCCATGTTGATGTCAAAAGAACATGGCACAGACCAACCACACTGATCCTGGTCATTGCAATAGCAATCAACTAAAAAGGGGATATCTTAGTCTTCATATCGATTCCATCAGAAGCAGATATCAGGGTTCCTCATGTAATGTATTTCCTTGGCCATTTAATCCACAAAGCGCAAAGACAAGGACATACTCACAACTCACAACCAACCTATCTGATCGCACAGGTGCCTCTCACTGTCATGTACATAAACAAAGACAAGGACATACTCACAACTCACAACCAACCTATCTGATCACACAGGTGCCTCTCACTGTCATGTACGTAAAAAGACGAGGACATACTCCAATCAGTCTTCATCTGATCGTACAGGTGCCTCTCGCTGTCATGTACATAAACAAAGACAAGGACATACTCACAACCAGTCTTCATCTGATCACACAGGTGCCTCTCGCTGTCATGTACATAAACAAAGACAAGGACATACTCACAACCAGTCTTCATCTGATCACACAGGTGCCTCTCACTGTCATGTACATAAACAAAGACAAGGACATACTCACAACCAGTCTTCATCTGATCACACAGGTGCCTCTCGCTGTCATGTACATAAACAAAGACAAGGACATACTCACAACTAGTCTTCATCTGATCACACAGGTGCCTCTCGCTGTCATGTACATAAACAAAGACAAGGACATACTCACAACTAGTCTTCATCTGATCACACAGGTGCCTCTCACTGTCATGTACATAAACAAAGACAAGGACATACTCACAACTAGTCTTCATCTGATCACACAGGTGCCTCTCACTGTCATGTACATAAACAAAGACAAGGACATACTCACAACCAGTCTTCATGTACATAAACAAAGACAAGGACATACTCACAACCAGTCTTCATGTACATAAACAAAGACAAGGACATACTCACAACCAGTCTTCATCTGATCACACAGGTGCCTCTCACTGTCATGTACATAAACAAAGACAAGGACATACTCACAACCAGTCTTCATCTGATCACACAGGTGCCTCTCACTGTCATGTACATAAACAAAGACAAGGACATACTCACAACCAGTCTTCATCTGATCGTACAGGTGCCTCTCACTGTCATGTACATAAACAAAGACAAGGACATACTCACAACCAGTCTTCATCTGATCGTACAGGTGCCTCTCACTGTCATGTACATAAACAAAGACAAGGACATACTCACAACCAGTCTTCATCTGATCGTACAGGTGCCTCTCACTGTCATGTACGTAAAAAGACAAGGACATACTCACAACCAGTCTTCATCTGATCACACAGGTGCCTCTCACTGTCATGTACATAAACAAAGACAAGGACATACTCACAACCAGTCTTCATCTGATCACACAGGTGCCTCTCGCTGTCATGTACATGAACAAAGACAAGGACATACTCACAACCAGTCTTCATCTGATCACACAGGTGCCTCTCGCTGTCATGTACATAAACAAAGACAAGGACATACTCACAACCAGTCTTCATCTGATCACACAGGTGCCTCTCGCTGTCATGTACATAAACAAAGACAAGGACATACTCACAACCAGTCTTCATCTGATCACACAGGTGCCTCTCACTGTCATGTACATAAACAAAGACAAGGACATACTCACAACCAGTCTTCATCTGATCACACAGGTGCCTCTCACTGTCATGTACATAAACAAAGACAAGGACATACTCACAACTAGTCTTCATCTGATCACACAGGTGCCTCTCACTGTCATGTACATAAACAAAGACAAGGACATACTCACAACCAGTCTTCATCTGATCACACAGGTGCCTCTCGCTGTCATGTACATAAACAAAGACAAGGACATACTCACAACCAGTCTTCATCTGATCACACAGGTGCCTCTCACTGTCATGTACATAAACAAAGACAAGGACATACTCACAACCAGTCTTCATCTGATCACACAGGTGCCTCTCACTGTACATAAACACGTTGATCTGTGATCATGACTGCAGATACTTTGATGAAGGTCCGTAATTGCCATCAGCTGTTCTAGATTCCCTTAGCAATAAAGATGTCAAGCACTTGTAGCAGACATCTTGTAGCCAAATTCACACAAAAGCAACAGAATAAGCAAATCTTTTGTGTAAGGTGGTCATTTTGTAGAGTTGACAAGACTCCACCCTATTTCACCTGTAGCAGGATGCGTGGCCTCTGGCAATGCATCCCAATCCAACTTCAAGTCTTCTAGACATGGATGACCACATACAACAGGGGCTATGTTACTTTCCTGTAACTTTGACAAGACAGGTTGAACATCTTTCAGTCTGGTCCTCGGCCTTCTTTTGGCTTTCTCTTGGTCTCTGGAAAATTGAAACAATATCAGTTAATCCAGAATACTGAAAACTAAATTGCAGAATCCTCAATGAGCACCAATGTGAGACCTTGTGATTAAGTATGCCAATGGTGACTACATCACTGATCATCCACCCACCTGACAGCTCCATCCGACACATCTGGCACTGTGACTTGAGAGGCTGCAGCCGCATATACTGACTATTGGAGTTGATTGGCGTTAGAAGTAGGAACTATATAGATATAATTGGACCAGCAGTAAATATACGTCAACGACCGGCGTACCCCTTTAACCATCCAGGCACCAGTGGTTTTCAATATCCTCCGCCTCTCGATATGACGAAGGAGTATAAAAAGCCCGAAGCTCAGGATACCCGTTGACTAAATCTGATTGGAAAAGTCACCGTCCGACACTAATACTTCTTTGCCGCAATGTAGCCTCGAAAATACTAGCTGCCGATTCCAACCATCCTCGGTAGTACTCGAACGCCCGGAATCAGTATGTGCTGCAGTTTAAAAAGTTTGGGCGCGGGATGAAAATGTTGACATCCGTACATGGATGATCAGATAAAAGATTAGGAAGAAGAAGAAAAAAGAGAGAACTGCGGCAGATTCATCGGGAGTCGAACCCGTGACCAGCCGGTCCACAATCCAACACTCTCAGCACTGAACCATCCAGGCTTTCATGAGGTAAGGGAGATTGTATTAGCCAGTTATATGCGATATGCAAAAGAGCGCGCCGCAATTGTGACAAGGTCGCGCCGGTGGCAGAGTGATTCGCCGAAATAGTTCCAAGTAGTCGTATATTTCGATAGTTGTACAGATTTTTCTCAACATATCGTATCCATATACCTCAGTGATATAAAAGATTATGCTTGCAGTTGATTTAGCGTTTAAATGGCCTTTAAAAAAAAAGTTTCATACATCGAGGTCAGCATGAAAAGTTCTCGTTCCTTTTCCGCAAAGATTACTACTGCCTTCTTCCAGGCTACGTGGGGTTACCACGATTTTATGACAAGGACGTAGTCAGAACCGAAACATTTCCAAAATCTTTTTCAAAACTGTTTATTCAAGCAAGGCATCAGTATTAAATACAAATTTTCTAACTGCATGCAATTACAATATTATAAATCTATTCGCATGCTATGAATTAGCAATTTGCCATGATCGGACAATTTAGACAGCAAATATCTTCCCTAACCCCATTAAAATGATAGTTAACAACGGAACAAACAAAACGTTTAAATCGACTGCTTCACAATAGACAGTCTTTAGGCACGAAATCGCGCATCCCCGACAAAAGTATTTCCGCTAAATGATACTAAATCATTCGATACACCACGTTAACAATATAATAACTAATTCAGTTATTATCCAATTACAAAGATTGCTGTCCAATAGTCCGATATCGCAGCATGCAGAAATAAGATTAAACTCGAAGAAATTAAAGGGCCGATATTTTCTATATCCCGGGGGTATACTTTACAAGCAGGGTCAGAGTCAATCAATGAATTGTTTTGAAAGACTCGGGCAGGGTCAAAAGAAATAGTTGTTGGCGCCGATGATGTCAGCAATATGGCGGATTCCGCCCCACCCGTAAGATTTGCTCTCATCACGTAATGAGCACATTGAACTGCTTGTTAACCGTGCTGAATATGTACCGGCTACCGCTCTCTCCATCATCACCGACGATATGTGCCGTGGGGCCCCTTTAACCATCTAGACACCAGTGGTTTTCAATATCCTCCGCCTCTCGATATGACGAAGGAGTATGAAAAGCCTGAAGCTCAGGATACCCTTTGACAAATTCTGATTGGTCCAACACTAATACTTTTTTGCCACAATGTGCTTGCGCTGTTGATGCGATTAGATCTCGAGATCCAACTCCCGGAAACAGAGAGACATATTCCCTTTTAAGCTGTCATATTCAGTATTTGAAATGGCATGAAGTAGAGAACTTCCTGAAGACCTTATTTGCCAAACTGGAGGGGCTTACGATGGCTTGCTCGACTTGCCCTTGACCGATTTACCCACCAAGAATCCTATATCAATATGGATATTTGAGAGATTCAACTCCAGAATGTGGTGACCTTTGGTGAAGCTGAACTTGACCTCGACCCTTGAAAATCAATCGAACATGACTTGCACGTTATAATCTACACTGCAACACGAGAAGAATCAGTCGCAAATAAAAACAATGATTAAATATGTAGGTTATATTGACTGGTCTAAATGGATTCGTCATGCTCGTGTGTAATATCGAAATAATGTTGCATGGTTGACCCTGGCGATATATGTGAATGTTCGGTATATATTATCAAAGGGCTGGAAGTTAGGAGTGGTCAATTAGGGCATCGGGTTTGATCATGCATGCAGCCAAACGAACTTGATTATTCCAACTCTCTCCCGAAGTCACCACCACTGTGAGCTCGGTTCAGAGAACAATCGGTCTTTTTGGACCGCTGAGTCGCCGCATCTTGCCCGTACCGCAAAATTGCCATCTTACCTGTCTTAGTCCAGTAAAGTAGCCCAGGCTGTAGCCCGCCCCTTCACATATTTACCTCGAAATGCTAGGTATTGTTGCTGACGGCCTCAAGGCTCTTTGATATGTTTTGCAGCTCTGATGGTATTTCGACTTACTTGTGTGCAAGGTGTATAGTTTCGATACGATAGAAAAACCATCACTAATGTCTTGTAGAAGTCAAGGTGGCCAGATGGTAATTAATTTACCAGTTCGAAAACCATGTTCCATGTTGACGAGAGGTTGCTCCTTCTCTCTTTGTTGGCACAGAGCGACGGCGCTTGTGAACAACCTCGGTACCGTAACCGTGTAGAAACCACTGGCCACTGCTTGTGAATATGATAGAACAATATTCTCTTCCCCTTGGCTTCCTGGTGACAGGGTTGATCAGGTGGATTTTGATTCTCAATGGTTCCCACGTGGCTCTATAGTTTTTTCCATTTCTAACCGTGGCGCTCCTCACAATCAGCATCAAGTCTTCGATTGACCAGCGCGTGTTACTGAGAGGTTTACCAGCCGCCTCTCTCTAAATTATTCCTCACAGTTAGCAGTAATCAATAGGGAGCCTTCAGTAGCAGGTCTCTATGCCACATGCTCGGAGCAACCAGCGCTGCCAGGATTTTTCTACCATACGTAAAAAAACGCGTCTAGATCTCATGGTTTACGGCTCAAGGTTAGGCCCTCGCGGTGTTGCGTAACACCCGCAGCACTTAACGGATAAGGGCCTACGTTGTGGTGACTCTATAAAACGAATTGTAATGCTAACCGTTATAAGATGAAGTGTAGCTGTATGAGTGGACGGTCAGCATGGATAAGGCACAGGTAGCATTGAGGAGTCTCCTGGTGTTCCTCTTGATATTTTGGCCCGGCCGGACTTCAGCTAATAAACCCGCGGAGAAGGTGTTGGAGGGGACCGTCCGTTTGGATACTATCTCTTTCGCTGACGAGACATCCTATGCCACTGCTAAACGACAAGCAGCAGAGTAAGTAATTAACTTTGCTTTGCTTTTGATAGTTAGGCTAATGAAACTTTGTTATTATTAACCTTGCATATATCCTATTTCTGATCATCAGAAGTGAATGTCACTAAATACTTTCACAGCAGGAAATAGTATATGACCTGGCGTGAGAATCCAATTCAAAACCAAGGTAAATTGTAAATCGCTAATACCTGATGACAGAACTTTATCGCTGACGCTGACACTCATGCTTGGTTGGCATAGACATTTTGGCAACATTTCAAGATGGGATATCCAATTAGAAGCATATATGTCCTCCATATGAGATATTTATTGGTTTTTGGTGTTAGAGTTTATGCCGAAGACTTGATACAGGTGGCAAATTTTTACTTTGTGATTGACACAGGTTTTTAAGCATTGGACGAAATGCACGATTAGGTTTTCCCGCCAAAATTGTTGAACTTATTCATAAGCTCAAAATTCTGAAAAAATTTCATAGTCAAAAAAGTTTTGGGACCGATGATGTTGGTTCATTTTGAGCAGAAAAAAAAGTGAAAAAAATATTTGAGCTTAGAACATTTTTCATCATTCAGTCAGTTTGGTCGTCACAGAGGGGTGGTCGCGTTACTGGGGTGGTCGCCGACCGGGGTCCACTGTAGTAGATTTAGATCAAAGAATTTATAATCCTTAGGATTACTTCACCGGAGAATTAAATACGAAAATCCACTAAATCGAGTTTTAAAACCATTATATACTGCCCGTAAAGAAATAATTTAATGCTTTCAAAATTGATAGTTTCTATTATAAGGGCAGTTAAGATCTGCATGTGCAAGGAGAGTATGCATATATGTTTGTTTTACTTGCTACTTGGAGAAACAAGGTTTAAGCCGTTCACACTTGACCGCTTGAATGCTTAATGATTAATGAAGGGTTCGATATAAGGTGCATTTACTGTGGTTAGTTTATGCTATTTGTATAAGCATTCAATATGAAAGGTGCAATGAATTAAAAGAAATGGCTGTAATGTGTAATATAAATATCGAGCCACCGGACTAAATGGAAATTACATTATAACTGTGTTACTGAGCAGGAAGAATTGGTGTTATGTGTGATTATAATCAAAGGAAACAGTGAAAAAAGGCTTAAATTGGCTAATTGATGTCATTGACCTGTGGCCAAACACTCATAAGATATAGTACGGAACGTGAAAACGATTAGTTCTTGCCTTCAGGGAATGAAAAATACCCGAGATTGGTACTTGAGTGAAACAAACAATGGTGTGGTGCCGAAAATCAAACTATAATAATCTGCCTGCATCTTAAACAAGTAGGTTATACAAAATATGATGCATTTTTCTTTCTTTACTTGCTGTGTGGCATGTATATGTATTTCTTATACAAACAAACTGGTGAACTCACAGTGCTTTTTAAAAAAAAGACATTCTTGCAAATGCAGGTCAAGATGCCAAGCCAGGTCTGTGCCAGACTGGAAAGCCACGGTTAAGCCAACCCTAAGATAGCTATTTTTCATCTTCTGTATGAACAAGACTTATTTGTCTTTTTAGTGTCAAAAATTGCCCACCCGAGCCTTGTTTAAAGATAATATAACAGACCCTTGGACCAGACCTGGCCCACGCCTGGCTGCCCAGGGTCAGCGAGCCACCCCTGCGCCAAGCCTGGTCCAGACCTGGCCAGGCTAGCCAGTGCCAGCCGGCTGTGGGCCAGGCCTGACATTGACCTGGCTCGCTAGGCCAACTCTAGTCAGTGCCAGATAGACCTGGCCCAGACCAGAGCCGGGGGTCTTGTGTTTGCTCGGTATTCCACACGTTGTCCTCTTGTGTGTGTCCATCTCAAGTCAGTCGATGGTGTGTATAGCATGGCACTCCTCTGCATCATATATCATCAAATGATCAATTCCTTGAGGGGATCCTTCTTGATTAACACGGCTGCACACTTTGTTCCCGCAACATTTTTCATGATTAAGTTGTACCATCATTTTAGACTAAAATTACACGAAGGAGTAACATCGAAGTTGATTGTTTTAGGCCGAAGCGGTATTCAAAAAACGACACCAACAACGGAGATTCCCCTTGTTTTGCAATCTCCCGGTCTTTGGTCCGTCTGTCGAATTTTACATGCACCCGCTGAAATTCTCACATAGGCCAACTGCGGCAGAGACAGTAGGTCGAGTGAATTTTGATGACATTGGTCACCGTTGACGACGCTTGGAGAATGCTTGTTTTGTTTTTTCCGTACCCTTGATACGCGCCATGCTTGGTTAGGCACGCGAATACACGGATGAAAAAACATCTTTTGTATTCGTCATGATTGCAAAAATTCATGGTACGTCCGCATCTTTCCTCATGCTGGCGTCACGGTACCAAGCTGGATGCTGGAGGATGGCTACTGTTCAGCCGATGACCGATGAATAAAATATAAAACTGGGTAAGTTTAGGCCAATAATCATGATAATACCGGGGCGGCCGGAGCTGTCGTGCGGGGAGCCAGGGGCCTGAGGAGGCAATGCTTTCCAGACGTCACCAAAAAAGGTCTTTTTCACCATGATTTTGGCCGAAAGAGTGTCATTTTGCCCCTTTCCCCTGACCAAAAGCTAGTAACGGCCCTGTTATCATGGTTTTAGTCGGGTTCCTAAGAACTGACACTGCCCTTTTACTAGGACGCTGTGCAAAAACCTAGGTCTACTGCCTATTTCGTCAAAGTTTTTTTTCAAATCTATTAAATTTTGGGCCCAACACAATTTTCTTGTGAAAGATTTGCAAACCACGTAAGAAAATCTACTTCATTGGAGCCCTTTCAGTCCACCATTTACTTGAAAAACAATAAGCTGACGAGGTTTTCATCACATTCACAATTCAATTTTCATCCTGAAATAAGCAGAGCAGAGAAAAATGTCAATATCAATGCACTGCATCAATGTACAAAAATACATACAAAATGTGAAAATCCTCTTTGGATCACAAAATTACTAGATTTAAGACTTACAATAAAGCAGACCTTGAAGAAATCAGCCCAGTAGTTTCGCACAACGACCCAAAAGGAAAATGAACACCAATGATTTGTGATGTGTCATGGATTACACAATCCAAGTTTACCGTACTTGTTGGCCTATTTTAGATACAACAAAAAAAGTTGCAGGAAGATCATTCTTCAGAGTTTCAAAGACTTCGAATTTTCCTGAACATCATCCACGACCTTGCATGCACTGTCTGCTGTTTGCTGCTGATCTTTGGTTGATCCTTTGGTGCCCAGGTTCTGTGTTCCCCAATGTAAAGGCATCTCTATGTTCCATGAGATGAAGTTCCCCGGGTACTATATTCCCCGGGTTCTATAGAGGGAACATTATACCTGGGGAATGTTAGACCTGGGACACAGAGGAATGATCTGTTTGCCTCTACCATTAACATAATAACAACCCTGAAACACAGGATTGATCGAAGGTAATACTTCACAACCTGAGGTTTCTTTCATTACAATCTTCTATTTAACTCATATCACGACATACTTGTCTGACACCAGTATGACTTCCATGGTGAGATATTCCATGTTGCTGTCAGTTGAAATTGATCTTACTTGGAGACAGATACCTGGGTATCAATAGCTGTCAAAAGCAACAAACAGCCTGACAGTTACATTAATATTGCGAATTAAGGGGCGAGTGACATGCTATTGTGGATATCTGGGGTAAGGCCATACTGCTGGTCTGTGAAGAGTGCTATTAGCTGATCAAAAGGACATCTCGAATAGTCGGTTGGACAGTGGGCAGCTGATGAGTTTTTGTCTATGATGCATGGCTACACTGGTTTAAGTTGTGCCCGGGTTTGTTTGTCAATGAACGTGGCCTACCATTCCATACAGGGTGCAGCCTTGTTTGTCTCAAAAGCCCCCCCCCCCTCGAGAAAGTTTAGTTAGGGAAGTCTTGTTGCCTGTTGTGACCAGAGGGTTAGTGGCTCTGGCATAGAGCTCTTTTTCCCCTGCAAGTCCAATATCCTTCGCAGCCTGCTCAGCGAAACCAGACCTTCAGAGGGTTAGTGGCTCTGGCATAGAGTTCTGTTTCCCCTGCAAGTCCAATATCCTTCGCAGCCTGCTCAGCGAAACCAGACCTTCAGAGGGTTAGTGGCTCTGGCATAGAGTTCTGTTTCCCCTGCAAGTCCAATATCCTTCGCAGCCTGCTCAGCGAAACCAGACCTTCAGAGGGTTAGTGGCTCTGGCATAGAGTTCTGTTTCCCCTGCAAGTCCAATATCCTTCGCAGCCTGCTCAGCGAAACCAGACCTTCAGAGGGTTAGTGGCTCTGGCATAGAGTTCTGCTTCCCCTGCAAGTCCAATATCCTTCGCAGCCTGCTCAGCGAAACCAGACCTTCAGAGGGTTAGTGGCTCTGGCATGGAGCTCTGCTTCCTCTGCAAGTCCAATATCCTTCTCAGCCTCCTCAAGGACACCGTACCATCTGAGGGTTAGACCAGCACCTACAAAACAGAAAATGCACAACCTCATAGATTCCCTATTCTAAGTCCATCGGAATTATATCGCAAGCTAGAATTGTAATGGTGGATATCCCACTCTATAGTGTTTGTGCTACACCATCAACTCTTCAAGACTGCTTAGCAAGTGTTTACCACGCTAATCCCTGCGAAACCTTACTGATTCTCTTGCTTTTGTCGGTTGAATCTCAAGTTTGCTTGCTGACGGACAGGCATTAAATCTTGGAATGCAGTTCCAATCCCAGTAAGACCAATCCATTACTTTCCTGCCTCTAAATTCCGCCCCAATTTAGCTATTTCCAAAGCCTTGAAGCAGCTTCTTTAGACTAACGGTCTGAAAGCGTTCATTTTGGATGTAATCAAATTAAAGTAGTTACTTCAGTTCCCAAGTTGGAGCGCATAATCAGCACTGCTCCATCGCATTCTGACTTGCCCGAATTGATTTCAACCCAAGTCCGCTGAATTACTGCAGACATTATAGTACGTATTCGTGCAATTATACAGGCCCATCGGCCTACTAGAGATGGACCACACACAACTATCTCAAATGCAAGTGGCATTAAAGGTAATTCTGCTTGACTTGGATAAGGAATCTTCTTCCATCGACAGATATCGAAAAACACCAGTTGCTTCGACTTGATGCGTTTTTCGAGTTCGCTCACAATTCACTGCAGAATTAGAAGTTTCTTGCGCTTTTCATTCGGTGGAACTGCCAGCACCTTTTCGCACGTCCGGTATATCATCACACTAAAATTCGAATGGAAAATTCTAATCCTGTAATGCATTTAAAAAAGAAACTCTCAGAATAGTGACGGACACGGGTTGGTCCATCTTCAAACTCAGCTAACGAAGTGACTGTCAACATGCAAAACACAAGCTAGTGCGTTACTCGGCCAGCTCTCCTCTGCCTGACACCTTGTTTTTCCGATGTGATAAAGTTTTAAAAAATGTTAATCAAAAGGGATGTTGCCCATTATGATAAACACGACTTGAGTACCTGCCAGCAGAGCCAAGCATCGGGGTGTCTCCTATTGGGGTGATGCTTTTATGGAGTATGCGCGCCTAGCCCCCGCAATCTGGATGCTTCAGCGATATTCTCAGGCTCGACTAGTGGAAATCAATGTCATTGAGCGACAAGTAGTCAGAATTCAGTGTGCAAGTACCGGTTTCTCACATATACATACTATCTAACTGATAGCAGAACCGATATATCATAATAGAAACACGTATCATCAAGATGTATTATGGTCTTCAGTCTGTCTGTGACTGTCATCATGATCAGATATCGGTTTACCATTACCTTTCAGAGGAAATGACGACATGATAGAAACGAGGGGCATGCGTGCCGTACAGCTTATTTTAATGCTATTACAGTACAATGCATTACAGCATCCTGAGGAAATCGGAGGTTAATGTACGCTAATGTAAACATACGTTAACCCCTGCAGAATGGCATTACAGGTGCAAAGAAGCTGGTCTCATAAGTACCAACCGGTGGCACATCAGCATGTAAGAAGGGGTTTTTTACCAGCAGTATTGATGTATTTAAGACATGTTTGGATGATACTGTTTGCTGTTGGGGGTCAGTCTTAAGGAACCAATATTATCTTCATTGTAGACGGGGCGGGAGAGCGCGCATACTAAGTCATGTCTTACCTCGTGGGAGGGAAGTCTCGGCCGGAGTTATCGATTGTACGGCTTATACACGTAGCCCACAGACAGTGCTTTTTTCAGAAATGCTTGTCCTCAGATGTCGCAATCATGACAATTAGTTGTACAAAGAAGCTATCCCCCAAGCAAGCTCCGAGTGGTCAAAATTCGTTCAGATTCATTTATTTGCTGGCTTTGGAGACACTCGTTGATAATATCGTGGTACATACACATCGCAATGTGTATAGCAGTTGACAGCATAAACATCATCTTACCCAAAATGACGTTCTTTTGGAATTACACAACAATAGAGTGGATGAGCGCATAACATTTTTGTTATTTTCATTAAGAGACATGTTAATTGTCTGAACATATTTTGTTGTCGTACGTGGAAACAATCAAACAATCAAACTATGGACACAAATGATGCGAATACGTTGCGAATACGTTGTCATCATCGTTCGCGTCATCGTCATCGTCACCGGTGTTATACCTAGAGTTGGGCCGTTCCCTTGGCCTTGAGTTGTGTGTGTTCACGATGATGCTCGTTTTTCTTATCTGTGTGTACTCGTATGATAACCCTGGTATTCTGACCACCACACTAACCGCATTTCTCTCTTCTCTACAACAAACACTGCTGTTATGTACACTGCACTCTGTGTATAAACTTGTGCCACACCATTAAGAGGCTAAGAGATTGGCCAACACTTCTCTCGGTAGTTAACGAGCATACTTCGAGTACCGAAACCCGTTAAGCTGCCTAACTATGAGTTGGGCATAACACGACCAGTTGACCGCCAACTCATCAGGTCGTGATTGTCGTCTTCCCAACCTCTTTCAGGTTAGGCAGTGTGAAGGCAGTTTTTATCGTTTGTCTTTGAAGGAAAGATATTTTTGGTCTATCGTCACATTGGCATGGACAAGGCAATTCCATATCACGAATCTTGCATTTCTTTCTCATGTAAAATTAATATCCAATGCGAGAGCCAGTCTTTCTCCGTCTATTTGCAACCGGGGAATTGACATCAAAGGGCACTCTAGTTTACTCAGGCCTTAGTTGAAAGGTAATTCAGCATTTCACCATTCCTCAGGGCTAAGTTTGCCTTATAAATTGCCCGTTGAAAGGTGCGGCTCCTGGTAAAAGCAACATATTAGATTTAGCCTTAAGGTCCTCGGTAATGAGTGAAACATGATCAGAAGACTATAAGCTTAGTTGATAACATGCAGAAAGGATAAACGTTTAGCTTTGTCTGCATTCTATCGTCGTAAATGGAAGGGGAAATGTTGTTCATAACGATAGTACATGTGTGCTGGCTTTGGCACTAATCCTTAACTTCAAGCCCACAGAACTTAGAGGATAGTGTAATTCTGAAAATCTACCCAAAACAACTTCAGGGCAAACTCGTTTTAGATATTCTGGTACCGGACTGGTTAATCTTCAATAAGTTCAGCTACAACAAAAATAAAAACAAAACCACTAACGCAGTGTGTTACTGGTCAGTGGATCGAATGTTGGTGAGAACACTTCCTCAAAATCGGCATGAAGGAGATATCAGAGCCTCGACTGTTACAAACAGATCAAATAGTCAACGCCTCGAACCATGTTGAACACATTGACGGCTAGCCAATGCCATAAATGTGGTTGAATACATCAGCAGATAGTTGAAAAATCCCCGGCCGAGATGATTCTGCGCAGAAAAACGTCGTCTGCTTAAATCAAGCCAATGAAATTTGAAACTGCATAATTTCTAAAGCAAGCACAGACATTGATCCTCATTCGAGAGCTTCTCTAGTTCAGGCAGCCATCAGGAGAACACACTACATACCACATGCATGCAGTCTTCTCCTCTCGCGGCATCTAAGACTGCCGTATGTGTCCTTGCACTGTTATGGACATCCATCAATATCTGGCAGGAATCCGTGTTCCACATCTTAAGGTCGCACTCAATAAACCAATGTCTAAAGGAGAAATCCTCTCTGGCCTAAGAGTCTTTAACGCCACTCAAAACAGTTCAACTGACAAAGTTTTTGATAAAGAGATTTTCAATATCCGATGTGCCTTGTATGTCCATGCAAAAAGAAAAACCAATCGGGTCAGCGCCTCAGACCATTGAGCTACCAAAGTAAAATTGGCAAGTAGAGAGTGGTAGCCGGTATATATTCAGCACGGTTCAGCTGTAACATAACTGATGCCACTTCCGCAGCACTGTGCAACCTCCGTCCGACCAGCCATCATGTTGATTACATGCTGTTTTCATCGACTTCTACTGCCAGTGATGACACATGTCGATTTGTCTTCGAGGGTTTCTTTTGACAATCTTTACGATTTCCTGACTGGCAGCTGCAGAAGAGAGATTATTTCTCATCCCTGTAGAGTAAAATAGTCACTAAACATGGGAATTATGAATGTAATGATAAATCGTCCAACCTCAAAGGGTTCAGGTCCATATGAACAGGAAAGGCTCACTTCTTAGCTTTTCATTTCTCGTTTCCTGAGATCACAAACCAAATTACAATAAACTGTGGTGTTGAGCGATTGTAGTTACTTTGTGATAGACAATGCTTAAATCACCTGGTTCATCTGCCCCATTATCTACTCTGGGGACTGACTTATCATATAAGTTGCGAATAGCGTTCTTTTGCCGAGAGGGTAGTAACTTTGAGGTGCTTTGATTCTTTGTTTATCACAACATTGCACAAAATGGCAGCTAATGCTGCAGAGGTGTTCAGTGAATATTAATCAAAAGCATATTGAAGAAAAAACCTTTATTGCCCGATTTCGCTGAAGCGTGTTATCACGTGTTTAATAATAACAGAGATTTGTTGCTCAGTGCAGCTTTGCATGATAAATTTTCATTAGTTTCTAATAAGAAACCGTGCATCTGCCGAATGCAACAACGTATTCCGTGAATAATCAAAATCATCGGGTAAACTCTCCCCTGAAATGGTTTTTTTGTGGACAACTGATTACACATTACCTAATGACCATAAGTAAATGGCGACAGTGCTGCACACATATAACAACGCTTCGATTTGTCTCTCATGAATAAGCAAAATTCGCTCAATGTTTACGGAGAGGAAACGTTGAATTTTCCCAACCATCAACGTCTCTCTATCGTATCATTATGAACAAGGATACAAACGCTTCCGACATGCATGAACACGTTCTTTATAAATAATTACAACAACAACAACATTGAAGCAAAAAAATGACACCCCACAGGTTTTATTCTTTTTTCAAATTTTGCTATGAGACATTCTACGCCTGATTTCAAATGGTAATAGTGTGCCAATCGAAAACCGGATGAGGCGGCAAGATCAACCAACCAAAGTAACGAGATCATATTTTGCCTCAGGAAAAAGGAACAGTGTTTTTCCCGATGATTGCACACATTGTTCTCTGCTAAGGAAACATCTCCTTCTCCTTACACAACATGTTCTTGGTTATGCTAAAAAAAGAATCTCGACGAATCGTCTGATTCTCTTCCTCCCTTCTTTCTTCACAACAATCACATCACGATGGAATCTCAGGAGACTTATGTTCGCTGTCCTTATTGTGCTATGTTTTTCCACCAGTTCTATTCCTTTCAAACGACGAATACCAAAATATGATCTATTGCTTCTGTCGGGCGAGATATTCGATACATGAACAATTCGAATTCCTGTTACAAACTGTTGTAGTAGATTAGATCTGAAGCAAGGACCAGACGATGTACACTAGGAAAAAGTGTGTTACTGCGATCAGCTTCACGCCACAAAATACATGAAATGCATGGTTCACAGTGACTCACCACGAGAAGTGCCAGGCCTTTTAACATGAATCAGACAGGAACAAAGCCATTGAACACGAAGGGAGTAGGCCCATTTGAACCACTATTAGACCTGAATAATGTCTATGTCAAGTGTTATAAGGTGTTAATTTCCACTAAGAGCCAAGTTGATTACTTCAGTACAAAACCATTTTATAAGACCAGGGCAGGTTACGTAGAGGGTTTTCAGAAGGGAAGGGACACATTGTTTCACCTTTCGTGGGCTTTCCGGAACGGAATAACCAAATAAACCTAACATTGTAGCAAGGGACTGGTTCTACATATTCACAACCAGCGTATAGGCTTCTATTTTTTACGAGCACCTTGTGGATAACAAAGCCTTAAACCATCGATTTTGTCCTTCATGAAATGACCGATGCCATCCAATATTAGTACATGTCGATTGATAGGCAAGGCACGGATAACTAGATGTTGACACAAGTGGCAATTGATACAAACGGTTAGTCAGCCTAAATCAATCCGGATAAATGGATTGAAAATCTATCACTATTGATTCATGAATTATTGGGAGATTTGGGAGTGTTCAAGCGGACTCTTGAATTCTTCTTGACGTAATTGGATTGGCGCTGGCAATTCAATTGCCTTGTCTATTTACAAGAATCGCACTGTGCTTCGTTTAAACCAAACACGATTGGTGAAGCTATCCTATCTGCATTAAAAGCCACTTGAAGGTTAGCCCACGTCTCGACCAACCTCCTCCACTTATTCTCTTGACACTGGTGTCGTCCTCCACTTCTTCTCTTGACACTGGTGTTGTCCTCCACTTATTCTCTTGACACTGGTGTCGTCCTCCACTTATTCTCTTGACACTGGTGTCGTCCTCCACTTATTCTCTTGACACTGGTGTCGTCCTCCACTTCTTCTCTTGACACTGGTGTTGTCCTCCACTTCTTCTCTTGACACTGGTGTTGTCCTCCACTTCTTCTCTTGACACTGGTGTCGTCCTCCACTTATTCTCTTGACACTGGTGTCGTCCTCCACTTATTCTCTTGACACTGGTGTCGTCCTCCACTTATTCTCTTGACACTGGTGTCGTCCTCCACTTATTCTCTTGACACTGGTGTCGTCCTCCACTTATTCTCTTGACACTGGTGTCGTCCTCCACTTATTCTCTTGACACTGGTGTCGTCCTCCACTTATTCTCTTGACACTGGTGTCGTCTTGCCCCGGTTCCTCCAACAAGTCTAATCCCCATCAAGATACTATGGGCAATCGTTGCGATCTCAGCGCTTTTCAAGATGGTTCCTTCTTCTTCTTCTGCATTCTCAATCTTACAGAATCTTGGACAATTCTGTCATAGTTCGTCCTGGTCGGCGTAAAGCTGCTTCTTGGTGATATTTGCGGATGGCCAGAACACTTTCATTAGGGCTACAAGTTCTGGGCATTTTGTCAGGATGTGGTTGAGAGTCATAGGCTGCTGGGTCGCAGAAGCCGTTTCCTTACTCCAAGCTTGTGGTTCAGATGGTGGCTTAGTCTGGAGTGGCCGGTTCTGAGATGAAATGGTGGTAAAGAAAGCTTGATATTATTTAAAAACAGACACATCGCCTTGCATTGGATCTTGGTCGCTTTTGGAATTTACCAGTTAAGTTTGTAATGATGAAGTATCCTTTGCAATAATTGAATGTGATGATTTTGTTCCTGGCTTCAAGTTTTCATTTGTGGTGGCTGCATGAGAACCCAGAGTGGCCTAGAAGCTATAACAAGCTATATTCCAGCCGCCTGCTGCAAACGTACCCCAAGCTTTATTGGCAGACACAGTCTCGTGCTCAGTGAAAACATGCACCTCGCCACATTATTGGACTGAAAATATATAATTGATTTACTTCTCGGGAACCATCTGGTTCAATGGATCCGATTTCGGGTGATGTGATCGAAGGTCAGACATGGTACCATGTGGTCGAAGAAAGCTGCATTGGAGACTGGTCTCGTTTGTATTCTAAACAACCAAGGCTAGGATATCTTCTCACGGCATCCTGAACGTCGCTTTGGTTAAACAGGAAAGATGCAATGCTTTATATGTTACCCATTTGCTGCTGGAGAAAGCCGAAAAACTGTACAAATCACGTCTCTGTTTCTTGGAATGATTGACTGATACTGATCATTTCCCGATATCTATCAGCAATAAAAAGGTTGATGTTTGCTACTCAATCATCGTAGGCTCATGTCAGAACCAGCATTGCAGAGACGATAGATTAGGATTATTTCGTCTATATATTACGGTTCTTTAGTTGTTGTCAACTGGCCCTGTAAACTGATCAATTGTTGCAGGGCAGAATATAGCATCTCTTTTACTCGCATTCAATGACCGCTGATTTGATTTTAGCCATTTTCATGTGAAAGTCTGCCAGATTCCATTTCTCGCAAACTCTGAAGAAAAAATTCATCTTTAGTTATAGTACAATCTACTGACAAGGAGCTAGGCTCATCACATGACCCATTAATTTGCGCACTGTAATTATTTTCTATACTCGATCAACTCAAACTTCGTTCAGTACGTCAGCTTTAAGATTGAGAAGGAGTCATCTTTATTATTCATTATTCTGAAGATTATCGCACTCGGGAATGGTATGCAAATCCCATGTGGAGAGGACGCAGTTTTGTCTCAGATTAAATCAGTCTTTGGTGCATTCTCAGAGTAAGAAAGATATCGATGAGCTCACCGATCAAACCTATGTCCTTTGGTTTCTGTGGTACTACTATTTAATGAGCACCGAGAAAAACGACATTGACATTTTAAGCACGGCCATTTCCATGCCGTGTTTAATTGATTTGACGCTTGACAATGCAGCATCTTGGAAAAAGTGTTTTCTTAGTTACGTCATGAAATGTTGACGATTACTACTGTGTCTGGTATATAGTCCACATGGTGTTTGGTTATGCTGTCACTCGTGGCTAATACGCCAGGAGTAGATTAATATGTTGGTTTCTTTGGTTAGGTTATTGATGGCAGTGATAGATACATTTTGTTCGTTGTGTGACTCTCTCCTTCACATTCAAGATCCAATTATCACGCTTAAGTGACATTGAGTGAAGCATATGGCTTGAGAATAATTGCTTAAGCCTCATGCTTTCGTATATAAACACCATGACCAAGTCCATGATCGTCACACTATGATCTGCTTTTTCGTCTCCTGCCATGAACATATTGGCCGTGACCAAGTTTCTGTTAGGAATCTATGTTAGATTTCATTTCGCCCTCCTGTTAGATCGAGTATCAGCATAGTGTGTTACATGATAGGCCATTAGTTAATAATTAAGCAAGAGGCTACTATAGCCCATGCACTGCTATAGGTAGCACATGTGGTCTTGGGTGACTTTAGCAAATTTATCTTAAGTAATACGCCGCAGTTGGTGAACATTCTTAGTGCATTTTGTTGTGGAAGCACTCATTAATCTTTAATTGTTAGGCAAGGAGTTGGTGTAATCGTGTCAGTGAGGGACGGACTTATTGGCCAATGGACAGATTGCCCTCCGGTGACGAAGGGATGAACACTACATACACGTTTATCATAGACATGTTACGATATCAGTGTATTATGTCCTTTGTGTCGTGTGTAGTACATTTATTGTTGCTACCATCCCAGGGGCCATCTAATCGCAGGAGATCAGTGGCTAGTGAGGGTGGTGGTTTTGTAGTGCTTCCCATACCACTGACCCTCACTGGCACGATCATCGATATTTTGGATGTTTGTCTGTTAATCTCAATCTTCAGTTGTTGACTAGGTCTCACAGGTGTCCTCACAACTATTGACATTATTGTCAACATTTCCCGATTTGAAGACATTCTCACCTCTTCTGTTGAGCAAATCCAAGTGACCAGATAAAGTCATATCAGACTCGTGATTGGTCGTGTTATTACGACGGAAGTGCGAGAGAGCTGCAGGCTAGCAAGAGTATGAATTTAATTTTCCTTCAGCGCAGGTCATCTCATGTCAGGCCAGAATGCGATGACCTCGAGGAGAGATACAAACATGCATTCCGGCTCCGGGGCCCCAACCCTACTAACAATATAATTGAGTGCCCAAATCTTGGGTAATTGTTTACATGATAAGAATATGTGTTACGCTGCGGGACATTTGGAATGAGGATGGTCAGTATGCTGGACACCCCTAAGCTGGAGGTGGCACAACATAACCTAAATGTGCCATTCCTGGACACGATGCCGACTGTGCAATTTGAGCCAAGTCATTGACACCGAGGTGGGTTGACTGCTAATAGTTGGCTAACTCCCCTGGGTGACTAATTAGTGGAGAACGGGTATTCATATGGCCCCTCTGCGCCCGTTTGGCATTCATTCTGTCAGTTCATCCATGAGGGACACATCAGCATACCGTCAGTCAGTTAGAAAGAAGAGGCGGAATAAGCCTTCAATTAGCATCCTCATCTTGACTGTTATGACATCGTTATGTCAACAGTCGACACTTGAAGTAAGATGTTTGATGCCCCTGTAAGCTGAGTAATCGACACATGAGGACCTGAAATAGAAAGGGATGTCGTGGCATAGCCATCCCAGATCAATATCATCTCAGGAGGCATCTGTAAAATATCCAGATCTAGGCTTGGGAGATCACTAATTAAGGTGAATGGAAACCCTGATGACGTCCGGTTCGGGGCCTTGTTAAGACTGCGAGCTCTAACTCGTTTACATAATGTTGGCGACTTCCCCAGTTGAATTCGAAGGCACGATAATTTGCAGAGAAGAAGTTACACACGGCTATTCTGCTCATCTGGTGACTGTTTATAGTATGGCTTTTTGGAACTTGAACTGAAGTACAATCAACCAAGCCTTCAAATAGACGCGGGACTGTTTCCAATTCTCTGTGTTTTTCTTTATTGTTTGAGGAACGCTAGAAGGATTACATGTACCATATTTCTCTTTGTTTGAGCTAGCCCATTATAATAGGTTCGATCCACTACGCTCTACTACGCCTTTTGCCTAGGACGAATTATTATTGGTCTATCTTTAAGCCTGTATGCTCAGCCCACAACTTGTTACGTCAGTCTATTGTAGGCAAGATGATGAAAGTGGCAACAGTCTTATTCCTATCATCCGAAGGCCTTGTGATGACTGATCAGCTCCGGCAAATCCACAGCAGATCGATACTGAGGAGGTCGATAGGTCAACCTTTACTCAAATGAACATGCAATATAGCTGCCAGCTAAGACCGCTGAAGAAACATTTTACTATAACATTGTGATAATATGAGACTTGCCATCGGCGTCTGCTCACGTTCGTTGTTCAGACGCGGCGAGTGGTTCATTGTATGTACGTAATTGCTGCTACATTGCACATTAGGCCAAGATCACCCGGATTACACCGAACAAATCCACGATATTTTTGCAACAATTTATTAATTTTTCAACACGGAAATCGGCAGAACAAAAAACATATGAAAACCACCACATGCGCCTCTGGATAATGTTGTAGTCATGATTGCATGGTGGAGCACAAAGACAAAGATTATGGTAAAAGTTATGGTAATGATGCTTATATATATTATACAAAGTCGGCTGATGGTAATGGTGATGGTTCCCTGATGTCGAATATAAGATCATGAATCACCCTGAATGAGTCACACTTACAGCTTCTCGCGAAATCATCAAATTGAGAACATATTGAAATACGAAACAATCGCATCTTGACACGCTAGGATTGCCATCGGAACACGCTACGAGTCCGTACACCAATTTACCATTGAAATAAAGATGCAAGCGCTCCTTGGGGATATTAAGGTTTTTGTTTGAATTCTCTTCAAAACAACATCTTGTAGGAGATTTGAAATTAATTTCATCGCTCGAGCATGTGCAATGCACAAATTACTCATTTCCTGGGATTGCCTCTGATTGCAGGTGAATTCGTTTTATTCTAGCAATATTGCCTAAAAGTTCCCTCAAACTTAAAATTTGAAAATGAAAAGAAGACGGCATGACTCTTCCCGGGTATTTCCACTGTCGTTGCTCGAGCGTTTCAAATTCACCCATTTCCGGAAGCAGGATTGACAGGAACTAATCCTCTAAAAGCGTCTCCTGATTGGTCCGCCCTTAATGAGCAGGCTACGATTGCACTGAGATTTTGTCGCCTCTGATTGGACAAAACCACCAACAAAGCAAACTCGGCGCCGTAGCTGTTGCTCTGATTTCCTTCTCGCAATGCTCCAACTGGTCAGATAGTCGCCCTCAGAAATACGTCCATGTCCCTTTGGTCTCTTGGGACCAACACGAGTTTCTGATTTGAGTTGACTGTGCTCAAGTGGCTGCTGTATATGGTTGTAATCCTCGACCACGGATGGCTGTGGTCATTATCCGCAGGCGAATGTCTCAATTGATTGAGACAAAGCCAATAGAAGGGCTGGTCGTCATCGCGACCGATGGTTACTGATGATGACACGTCTTCCTTTGAGGACACCTGTAATCGACAGTTGCAAGGCAGCTGCAGCTACTGACCCATTCCCCAAGCCTCGAAGTTAGTAACCGTAGATACTTGGTTTGGCGGGCGAACTATCGACATCAGAAAATACAGCAAAGATCGCACACTGCATTCCTCAGATCAACAGGCATAACCATGGTGTATTTCTGCATTTCATCTCAATCACCAGAACAAGGTGAATATCTAAACTAGCTCGACACAGTGCTGGTGTTTTAAATGAATCTGATTCTTTGTTGATTTAAAGCATTTCATAGAACCTTCTGTCATTCAAAGTTTAATTAACTTTTTGAAGTTTTCCAGTGGTTTGAGCCTTGGCGACATTTTCAATATTATTTCTAGGTGGCATTGTATCAGATTGAGTCTAGACCTGTTTTCGTGTTGGCTAGTTACTTAGGCCCTTCGGTTATGGTGGCATGAGCTTGGATAATACTTATTTTCCCTCAAGTGAGGTACAAGTAGCACTACAACTAGAACTAATGAACGTAAGGATATTGTTCAACGATGCTGATTAAGAAACAGAAAAAAATATTTCATTTTAGAATACTTTTTGAACAGCTTAGACGTAATATCGAAATACAGAAGAATGCCCATGTTCAGTCAGGTTGACTTGTGTTAATAAGAGATTGAGGAGCGATTCGTTTTATGGAATGGAGTGTTGAATGAATGCCCTCTGGCTATACAGTGGTATCACATATCCTTGGGTGTATGCGGCAATATGGGTAGTAGAATTTACGTTGTTTACCTGACAACGAAGAGAAGAACTATGTACCTGCACATGCACATTGTAATTAGTTACAAATTCTGTTGGAAGACTTGAATGTTGGTGGTTTATGGTATTACAGAAAACTCCGTTATAACGTTCTAATACCAACACGACCCCCTAGTTCTGGCATATTTTATTTAAGGATCATGAGCTGGTTTTTATCCGGAGCTATAGTATTTGTGAATTGAAACAAGTAACAGAAATACTTCTTTAGGCTTATTGACTTAACCTCAAAGTCAATGATCTGAGATATGAGAATATTGGCTTGGAAAACTAAAGGCGAAGTGCGATTTGGAAAATGTCCCGTACTGTATCTTTTCCAGAAATCGGTACGGTTGTCACTCTCTGCCAATGATTGAGTGTACTAAAATACCAAGGAATGAGTATAAAAAATACCGTAAGATATTCTTTTCGCTTATTGTATATTTCGATACTTAAAAGTTTAAGGAAACGATGATGCAGGGGAGGTATAATGACTTTTCCCTTAAAGACAATCACCCCTTGGCGAGAAGGCATGAACATCTCATTTAACGTGTCCTGAGAAAAATATTATAATGCAAAATATTTATTTGTTGAGTACTTACTTACAGAGAAATAGCTGACAGGCATTGGCGCCAATGTCGTTAACTCAACCAAAGGGTCCCAAACATTACCGTTAAAAGAATTCCAAACATCATAACCCCTTTATTCTAGAAGGCGTCATGGTCTTAACATCAGATTAAATATTTTGTTTTCGAAAACAAGTTTAATTCTGTCACCAATGCTACGCTAATGATGACAGTCTTCATCAACATGAAATACACCATGTCTTTCTAACCACAGTTAAATCAGCACTCCCACTAAACAGCCTTATAGCGTTAATCGAGATCGATTCGATGCGTTTTCAAAAAGCGGTTCCACATGAAATTCGTGAAAATGCTAATACTTTAGCTTGGTAACTTGACAGGTTTGATTGAAAACATAGGAGTAAAGTTCTCCTTCACGTATTTCACATGAATTACTTTGCTTCCTATTTTCATCGTCTCCTTCATTGTTTCGTTCTGGTACTCCCTGTTTACGAATGGATAGATATCCTGAAGGGCTTCACAGGGAACTCTAAGTCACGTACACACCAGCTGCACTATGGGATTCACTCTTCAAACCAGCGTCGTACTATTTTTGGGAGTTTGATGGGCTAATCTGCGTTAATATCCCCCTGGTGACCTGAAAAATGTGCTCGGATAATGATACGACTGATTGTGATTGCGGTCTTATAACAGCGCCTTAATCATTCCCGTTGGTGTCTAGACACCGCCATAATCACCATAAAATGTCCCGATCGAGGAGACATATTTCAGGTTGTGATGTATTAAAAACTTGAGTTGGGAGAAGTTTTCGTGTTCTAACTTGTGTATATGGGAGAGGAGGAGATTGGAGAGGGAGCATATTGCTCCCTACGCCAATATTATGGCAAAATCTTATTCGCGAAGAGAAATTAGATGAAGCGACGTGATATGAGGTTTGCGAATTCTGATCTTGGTCCAATTTTGGCAGACATCTTGGATGCCCACTCGGCTGATGGAGATTTGATGGGCTGGTGCGGCGAAATCTGGAACCTCAACGTCCAGATTGGACATGAGCACGAGATCTAGTGCAAAACTTGGTCCAAGAAAGTTGTTAGACAATGAAGCGTTAGAGTAGAAAGATGCAGCGTATCCCACAGCTAACTTTGTGATATCCGTTGTCACTGAGTTGACTTTGATCGAAGGTGGTAAACGTCCACTTTGCTTGGCAAAGTCGATCATCATTTGGGAATGTCGATAGTCCGCAATTATGAGTAATACGTTCATAAAAAGGTCTTGATTCGAGTAAATCAAAGTCTCTCAAAGAACTAATACATGTATATCGAAATACTTGGTCCTTGGTAAATTGGAGAAACCTCACGTAATTACCAATAATCTAATTTGTGTCATTACGACGCTCTTATATGCAACTCCAACAAATCAAGCCATCGAAGAAAATCAACACTCAGCTAAAAAACGGGAATTGCTCTCGAATCACAAACAAGTCTTGTTCATGTTGCACCGAATATAACCTAATCGCTCGTCAATATTTAATGGAAGTGGAGGACTTCGATGGGGCGGTAATATTCTCAAACACGGAAGATTAATTTGTCAAGGAGAACTCTAAAGCGGATTTTGGTTGTTTTTTGTCTTTATGGTGCGCGTGCTCATTATCCTAAAACGTGTTTCGAATTGATGTCTATGAAGTACATGCTTCACTGAAATGTCATTTGTCCTTGGAATGTAGCAAGGAACTGATTGATTGATTTCATTACCAGTTCATTTGATTTGACTATCGATTCGATTTAAGGCTTAATAGGAGAACATTCATAAATGTTTTTTTTGTACAGAAATGGGGGAAACACTTCAAAGTTGGTTATGCTCTCATTTTCTGCCTAAATCGGACTGAAGTGCCAATAGTGCCAGTTCTCCAAAGATACAGTAGAACCATAAAGTTGATGGCTCGAATATCTCTTCAGTAGAACACTTGTCAGGGCGTCGAACCCACGACCTCTCGATCTTGAGGCCGAAGCTCTTCCACAGCCACTTTCGCTGCCCTTGTGTATATCAAATAGATTGGCATACTAGGGTGGCGTACTAATCAGATATCTACGGATCTATGGGGACTGTTAGACATGCCCGACAGGCAAGGAACTTGTCCAAGTCGTCGAGATAAAGAAAAAAGTGCAATTACCGCCATCTTCACCAAGGCGATCTTGCTGATAACAATCTGTAATTGTGACCTGATATGTTCATCTTCCCTCAGGCTTAGGAGAGAGTATGATGCATCTTTCAGTCTCTTCACATGCCTAAGCACATACACAGGGGTTGCATTCAAATAGAATTTGAAGAATAGAACGCATAAAACCTCCAAATAGATTCAGGTTAACTGTATTGTCGTTTCTCTTATCTCGGGGTTGGGATTTGTTTCATCAGCAAGTGATCTGTTTGTGACTGTGAGGCCTCATTTGTTTGGTGAACTTGCTCTGGCAGATGTTTTATAATAGTTTCAGTAAAAAGGCAATGAATAAAGGCACGAAGTCCTGAAATCTCTCTCAAACCATCTTGTCCTATCTTTAATCTACGTTAGATTTTATGGTGATTGTCTTGTTTCTACGCCAATCGTGAAGCATTCCATAAAACCTGCTGAGGAATGTCCGTTATGGCTTGCCTGCCAGCCAGTTACGTGGCGAGAATTCCGTGCGAGTGTTTCTCTACCATAATTTATGATGGTTGGAGAAAGACTCCTTCAAACAGTTTCTTCTTTTTGGTCTGTTTACGAAGACAGAGAATGACTTCTATTTGGTAAGCTTTCTGTTTACGCGCGGAGACTGAAGAAAGACTTGTATTTGATTTGCTTTCTGTTAACGGGAACTGAAGACAGATAGTTCCTCCGTCCAAACACTAGCAATATTACGAGCAGACCCACCTTTGATAAATCACTACAGGATAACCGAGTAGAAAATAAGTAGAATAAACGAGCTTCGATCGATTGCATTTAGCGATACGAACGATATGTTTCAAACTTCTATCCCTGAGGAGATTCTAGATACAGTTATATCGTAAGATCGTTGCCGGATTAAAATATTGATATTATTGCTAGTTTGCCTTTGAAGTGGGGATTTTAATCTGCGATTGGGTTGAGGATATGTTTTGTCATGGCCAATGATAATGAAACATGCATTGAAATTGTTCGCATTACGCATACGATCGTGCCAGCAGCACTTTTCAAATCTTATTCCCATGATACAAGTCCTAATAAAACATCATCAGCTGTCCTTGGTTATTGACTGCAACCTTCCTTCTTAGGGTATATGCAGAAATCAACACGCCTGAATGGCATGTTTCATTTCTCGGGGATCAACTCATCACAGATGACAAATCTTTGCTTCAAAATCGGCTCCCTCCAGGGACTACCCAGAATATTACAGTGACAAGCAGGGACCTTTGATTGAGCATTGTAGATGTTCGCTGCAGTATAATCCGCCTCCAGTGACAGATATCATCTTCTGTCTGTTTGTCTTGTCTATACTCTTTATTTAGTGCTCGTTGCTTGCTGAATGACCGCTACACAATCTTCTACTCTTTGTACCCAAGCCTGGTGAATGAATGTCGCAGTATGTCACTCTTTCATCGGTTTCCTACAAAAGAATCTGTGAATGTCACAATCTTTAGTTCTTCACTCTGATTATACAAAGAAGCTTCACCACTCCAAGAATAGAAGAATGTTATGTGAACGTATCTTTCAAGAAGGTTGCGGTTTTAGCTTTGACAAGGGGGCACGAACGAAATGCTAATCTTCTTTTGTATAAGAAACCAAAGATGAGGAAAATGCCATTGCCTGGCTTCGATCGTCCGCAACTCATCCTATAGTGGAAGATAATTGTGTTTTAACCGAATCCTAACTTAGATTTTTTTTATTGCTTTTTCAGGCAGAGTTTGTTTGCTGAGCTTAAAGCCAGATTAGCTGTTGAGTCAGATACCTTTCTTTTTTGATGATTTATTTCAATCATATGATGAGATTTTGGATAAAAACATCGATGAATTGTTTCCTGCTAATGCTTTCAGCAAAAACCGATATACCCTAATGTAAAGCTTTGTTTTAGAAAACAAAGATGAAATGTGGAAAAAAACTTAAAAGCTTCCAATAGTTTCATCAATAACTCTCCTGTCTGATTCACTGCCAGGTGGTGGACACCTGTTCTTACCAAGTTTACTGCAATAAAGTGACACGAGAGAGGCGTCTACTCATACTGATAGTCCTCATCGGGGGAATAGCCCCTGTCTGAGTTTTCTCTGTGTCAAAATTAACGATTGGCTCATAGTACACGATCAACATGATGACTTCTTTCCTGTTTTGCTAATGTGCATGAAAGTGCATTTAAACTTGGCAAAGTGTAACACCATGATACCAAAGTTACAAATACCAAATGGTTCTTGAACAGAGACTTGAGTACTTTCAGCTGGACTCATTAAAGATGATGTCATTACATTTGCTTTTAGCTCCTCACCACTTGGAACAGTAGGAGTGTCAGGTTGATGTTTAGAGCACCTGAGACCAACAACCGCCAGACACTTCCAAACAATAATAGGGAAAGAGGTGAGGTGGTTGAAGGGGCGATGACTATAAGTGATGATGGTATGCCTTGAGGACTCGAGGATTTAGGATTTCATATTGATCAAAGTTCTTCAGGCAGTAAGGGTGACAAAAATATGACTTTCACTTCACCCCTCTGTCTGGTAGTACATTTTTTTCCTGTTTATCACAATGTTCATGTTGAAATGGAAAAATACATCCACATTGAAGCGAACAACGGGAGTTTCGAAAATAACTGTGACAGCAAGAGGAAGTTTTGATAATAGCTGTTCACCTATCATACTAGAATATGAAGGAAATGAAAAAATCGCATTGCAGATGATAAACTTGTCTCGATGTTTTCTATTGCTACTTCCTAAAATAAAAGTAATCGGGAGAAGCCGGGGATCGAACCCGGGGCCTTTGGCATTTAAAGGAGCACTCTTCTACTGAGCTACATCCCTAATCGATGGTTAAAAGCGCAAGCGTCGTCTTAATTGTATTTCAACTTTCACTTGAAGCGGGAACTAACCGCGCCCTCCCACACTGCTGAGCCCGTAGTTTCCAACTGCGCCACTCATACACGCACACAGACACCCGGTCTCTCATGCCTGTATTGGGTAATGAATTGTAAAAGAAACATATTACCCGTAATTGTAAATAAGAATTCTGGAAAAGCATAAACGAAATGAACGTCACCGATCTTAATCAACTTGAATTGCTTTGACAATCATTACTTCTTTTACATTGATGATTGGTCCACTCGAAGCCCATTAGACAGATGCATCATACCCTCGAGATATTCCCCAAACAAAGCGAATAAAGTAGAGTGTTTAAAAGGAATGTCCTTGATAACTTTTTATGATGTTCCGATAAAAACATGCTTCAATGGCTCTTTCATTCTAATGTATTCATATTTTTAGAAAATAACAACTCATTGCCCTCTCTGTTGCAATGCAGGAATAGAAACAGAAGGTAAGAATATTGACAAGCTATTATCGGATGGGGAGCCATTTGGCTCAGTGGTGGAGATCCCGTTTTGCACCTACCAGAAGATTTTCAGGAAAATGGAAAACCCCGAAGGGTCTCTGATTTTCCCTAACAACCTCAACAGGGTGAAGATTTGTGTTGGCTGAAGCGCAAGAGTGTACCCAGCTAACTACAGGATAACTACTCCCCTCTCTGGTTACCAGCCACACTAGTTCAGACCAATATGCCACTGACACACTGATCCCTACACGAGGCTAGTGACGTTTAAAGTATAGATTTCTGTTGAGCAGTGCTTTGTTTAGGATCAATATGGTTTTCCCGAGGTAGCGACATATTCGATTTCAAAATCTTTACAAATCTTGTCTTCACGTTGTCATGGTTACTGCATTATATTTGGCAGGTTATCAGATGTGAGAGGACTGTCCACAAAACCACCTGTTCAGTTCACTCAGGATTGTGTGCAGTATGTTCAAAACTTTTAGCAAAACGAGAAGAGTTTGCATCTGACATTTCCAAAGATGTCTGCCACATGTTTGTGCATGCGTACCGCAGTACTGTTGCATCAGGTGTTTTATAAACTATGTAGCCATCGTCTTCGGGAAGAATTGACAACCCATCTGCATCTCTAATACGTCTTGGAACACATGGTAAACACAGAGCCAACTAGAAGCGCGAATTATGCGCTTCCTTGCTGGCCAGATGACACTCGATATCCTTCAACAGCCAATTAGAATCAACAACGGCACCCCACTCAGCCTGGTGTGAAGCCAGGAGATCTGGCGTGTCTGAGAGCGTGAATTCGTTTAGCGGAGCACCACCAAATCTGCATTGCTGACTAGTTTGAATGACCTGATTGTGACCTTTAGATTGCATGGCCGGGGGTTGTGTACTCTGATGGACAGTTCTCAATGAGCTTCATGATGAGGATCAAGGAAATGTATTGACGGTCCTGATATCCAAACGTTAGGCAATGTTTAACAAGTGTTAGTGTTACCGGCTCTTTACCGAAGAAAGGCAGTTAGACCCTCAGAGGCAGTGGCAGCGGCTGAGCCGCCCGTTCACTCGTGATCAGACATTCAAACATTGCCGAAAAGCATCACCTACCAAGGACCACCTGCTTAAACCAGCACTCGCCTATCGCTCGACTTTCCTTGTCGTTTCTTAAATACCAAATTGGCCTATTTTTCCGTTTTAGACTCGAAAAGTGAAGTTAGGACCCAATCCTGTGGAGTAGGTCTACAGAGGATGTTCTGTTCCAAACGATTCAATGTTCAAATTTTGATAGAGATATACGTAAGGCACACATACCAAGCTAACTCGTGTAGAAGATGATTTATTGGTCGAGGCATCCTTCCCTATTCGTTGAAGAAATGAAATCATTGCTATATTACATTGATAGAGGCACTAATTTGTTAACCTGTTTAAGTGGTTTGTATGTATCCTATAATCGCCTGTTTGACAGACAGTTATTGAGTTATCAGCAAAGTGCAACGGTTACTATTCGCTTGCCACAATGGAACAATGCCGATATTGTCGATTTCAGCTAGTCAGAGTCTGGGTGATTTCGTAAGTGCTGAGTATTTTACTGCTGAATCTGTCATGGGGTATTCCCAGCTTGCTGACTTGCTGGCTGGGGAATGATAAGGAGAATGTTTATAGTGGAGTAAAATCAATGGGTTTCCCCAACTTGCAGAGTGCGTCGCCTTGTCTTTGTTACACGATTCCCGACTACAAGCAACCTGGCAACACCATTTATCACCCGAGAACATTGTTAACTTCATGCTTAGCCACCGATCAGCATGCAGCTGTCACCAATACTCGCGATACTGATTTACCGCCTGCCCACTGAACAAAACAGACCGACTGACTAACACATTTTATCGCCTAAACTGATCAGGCCAAGGCACGACCAGCGAACCGGGCCGGCTTCTCAGCTCGATGGCTAATATACCGTGAAAAGGACTTGAATTGAATAGAATATTAGCTGGAGAAATGTTCAGCTTCACGTGATGATATCTCGCTTCGGACTCTGGCATTGGTGAGATTAACTAGATTTAGTTAACCAATTTTCTTCTCCTTCGTGATGTGATCTATAGTAAGTTATTCATGAGGCTGAATAAAGCTGAAGACAAAAACAGTCTTCTCACCATAAATCGGTGGCAGCAGAGTATACATCACTAAGAATTAATGGGACAGACCAATGATGAATAAACTGCACCATAATGGGAACCTAATGACCTAAATATGATCTACAACCATTCCTCATAATACTATAACCAATGTCGGCAGGAATTAAACAAATTAGTTGACTATCATTGAGGTACGGTTGCGTCGATTTTATGAGTGTTGGGATCCTGTCCTCTTCGATTCCATCAGAGAGTTCAAAGACATCAATCAATTAATCTCAACCAAAGCTTTTCCTCTATTTTTGTTCTTTATATACTCTGAAATATTGGTTATCAATATCTGAGGAACTCGCATTGATTATTGTTCCTCTACTGGAATGTTTGGTAGGACTGAACCAGATGGATGTGATAGGAACTATTGTCAACCATCATTAAAGATGTTAATCAAACTCTCTCGATGGTGCGCTGTTGGGATTGTAGGTGCTTCGATGCTGACATTAGGTGCCAATCTACGAGAGGTATGATATTAGGGGCAGGTAACGGCGAGAAATGGTGTGTACATATCACATCGGGTAACCCACAGCAGTACCTTCCGAGTGATGAGTTTTTTAAATCATGACGGACGGAACAAGACTGTTTGATATGAGCTATATCAATCCAGTTTTCAGCCGGGTTTCGATATCTATTGATAATGATTGAATCCGTCGTCCACATAATCAACTCTTGATATGTTGAGCAATCATATTGATTTCAGATCTCCTCACGGATGTTCGATTGAACCTCCTGGATATGATGAGATTAGTCTCCATTACTTATTGAAATGTCAATCAAACCAGGACTTGATAATGTGAAATCATTGAGATGTCCTAAATGTAGAATAGGTTTCATAGTGGGTGATTTGGTATCGTGAGTACTCATCAGGAGCGAGTGCCTTGAAAAATTGACCTTGAAAAATTCACATCGGAAGGATGGAAAAACTAGGATAACGGTTAGCAGAAAAAAAGTCAAAATTCTGAAAAATTTCCAAAGTCAAAAAAAGTTTTGGGACTGATGATGTTGGTTCATTTTGAGCAGAAAAAAATCACCTCCATCTCTGTTGTGTACTATTTGTTCTGATTGCACTGATGTGTTGATGACGGCTGTTGATTCCTGACTGTGATTGTATTATACATGATGCTGATCAAGCACTCTCCACCATATTTTTGAGCTTGAGACAGCCTCATTCAATCATCAACACTCGCTGGATGATTTATATACCGCGGAACCTGATTAGCCAATTCGTGATGGAATTCTAATGAGGTTGATATCAATGATGAGATCCTTGGCGTCATAAGGAAAACAAATGAAACATTTCCCTTCTGGAATAGCAAACCTTCACGTTGATGGACAACGGAATCTTACTGTATTACCGGGACTTCCATTTTCAGGAGGGCTATTAGGTGCTTTATAAAGCAGTTCGGCGAGCAGCTGCATGAAAGGAATAGACCTTGGAGTAGGATTCAGAGGAACAACTGGGCAGCAAGTTAACTAGCATTGTATGAGTGGAGGAAGAGGCTGATAGCAACCCTGGGTGCTTGTATCAGCGGATCGTAGGGTGCACAACCAGATAGTTGCATTACTGCCTACGCCCTGCTGGCTCCATAGTTGGCAGAGGCTCTGCAATCTGCTCTTACTAAACATTGTTGATAAGAGACAAACTGGCCCTGGTATAGGGTTTACAATCTGCTCTTACTAAACATTGTTGATAAGAGACAAACTGGCCCTGGTATAGGGTTTACAATCTGCTCTTACTAAACATTGTTGATAAGAGACAAACTGGTCCTGGTATAGGGTTTACAATCTGCTCTTACTAAACATTGTTGATGAGGCATTGGGAGGATAATCAAACGTCAGCTGCTACTTGGTCATGGATCACCCTCACTTTGATCTGGAAGTAACATCGCCATAACATGCTCTAAGGGTAATGGGGTCTGTAATCGAATTAACACTACTACTCACGTACTTATCTTAGTTGGCCTTTGTTGCCGTCATTATCTCAACTGCTGATCTCTGGAAAGGTTTCAATTCTAAACGCTCAAGAACCTTTTGTGAAGTATCTTGAAATGACGTTTCGTCACTTACACTGCAGTGGCACAACTTCGTTTCTGAGTTCCGTGCTATTGTTGACAAATAGGGTAGGATATTCATCATGATGAAGGTTTTCAGCTTTGACTTGAGACCAAAATGGCTCAGGTCTCTCCCCTATCCAACTCTTAATCGGCAGGTCATTACCTTGCTTATTGCGTATCATGCCAGAAGCTTCTCAAATCTAAACCAGCATTTCTTTCTCTCTTTCCATATTCTCCGGATGTCACCCTTTTATGTAACAGGTAAGTCTAAAAACTTTTATTCAGATAGGAAACTTTATTATTGTACAGAAACAACTTAACACAGATCAATTAGGTTCGTGTAGCAACCTGTACATCTGATTACCGGTAATTCCTCTTGAACATCCTGTCAAACACCGTCCTAATGGTTGACTATTAAGAGCGGACGATATGGCCATTAGTAGGACAGCTTGTCGATAACTTACTTAGGGTATAACAGCGGCAAATCCTGAACATGCGCTGTGTGATTAGAAACAGTTGAAGCAGTTTTATTCATTTTTGAGACAAGAACTTCATGTGAATTTGAATAGTAGAACTAGGAAACTTCCAAACGAGTCTCCGACCCTAAAGTCCTGTCAGTCTTTTGGTACATCGAAATGGATTTATTTTAAGTTTCGATCAAATTGAGATGGTCTCGACGCTCAGAGAGATGTCAGTACAGTTTTCCCATAACTAGTTTACTCTCTTGCAGCCAACATTCACATTCAGTCCGGATACCAGTGAGTCCTGGTGATTGAAGTGTGAGCTCAAATCTCTTGAGTTGCCAGTCTGAATCTTAATCCGAATCTTCAGCTATGGATTCCTTACTCAAGCAAGGACGATAATCCCAAATATCAAGTCTCAAATTCAAAACAGAAATAAATCCGTTTGCTTACAAATAGCTTAATAACATACGGTGTTTGTAATCATGATGAGATCCACTGATATATCTAAATCGAATAACAAGCCATGTTTGACTGTCATGATTCATGCTCCCTATTACATCACGGCGCATATCATATTTGAAACCTGTCACCCTGGGCCGATAAAGAGCACAGATATTGATAGTCTCAACCGCCTGGGGCTCGAATCACATACATCATAATAAAGCAGCTCACCCGGGGGACACAGGATGAGCACTCTAATAGCTTAATACAGATTTATTTCAAAGTAAAGGAGGCAACGATTTCTGACATGTAACTGTGAATCCTCCTGGGTGAATTTGTCAAGGGCATGGGTTGGGTTGTTAATATTTCTTTGCAGTCATTGACGTGTTTTTGCACTTTTGATAGTCAAACCCACCATTTTACAGTAAGTCAATCTAAGAAATGTACCGTATCATTCAAATACTAGAAGTGAGTGTAAATATTTGTGGAATACAGTATAGCACTTAGAGGTTGTTCCTGTTCCCCGGAAATAGACGCAATGCTATTTGGCAGAGCATTTGAACATTCATTACACTCAAAGGCTTGGGAAAATCCTCTTGCTGAAATCAGGCAAAAAATATTATTACCATTATTACCAACATGGTGATATATCCACCTGGGATGTATCTTTTACAGGTAATCTAGAAAACACTATCACACTTTGACCCATAGGTCCACCAAAGTTTTTTCGGCTTCGTGATTGCTTAACTGGAGACGAAAGCGAGGAGATTGCTTGAGGGAGTCCAGCACCAATACAACCAGTTTATTCGCCGCCTTCCTCACCGCTCTCTTGAGATCAACGCCGGTGATCTATCAACTTTAACGACTTTTCTTGAATGCCTCGAGCGGAGGGATTTCCCGTGACCAGCCTCCAGAATACCTTTAATATCCGTTATTATCATGATGTGAAGTTTTCATCTAATATGCCAAGTTTGCTAGTGTTGTCCCTCTGGTATACCCTGTCCATATCCAGGCCACGTGGGTCAGAGATCAGTCAAAAATTTTCAAAGTCAAAAAAGTTTTGGGACTGATGATATTGGTGATGTTGGTTCATTTTGAGCGAAAAAAAAGTGAAAAAAAAATTTGTACTTAGAAATATTTATCAAGTGGTTAAGTTTAGCTGGAAAAAGTGCTGATTTGAATTCCGCAACCGCTAGAACTTTAGGTACCGGGACAAATTGGCGTTGTGGTCAAATGTTAAGTGATGAAGTCTCTATTCAAGTAAAATGTATGGAAACAGCCCGAGCAATCCTTCTCACAACTGACAGGATTCGTCTCGAAGTGGAGAGTCCAACACGATGTAGTTTCTCGTGTGGGTTTCTGATACACACCACGAAACAGTCATGAGGCTACCAGCATGACCCGCATGGAATGATTCACTATGACCATTGAGAAACGTTCGGAGGAAAACACTGGTAAACCTCTCCTTAACAGAAACCAGGCTAATACTGAGAGGTTCACAAAGAGTTGATGGGACATTCCGGTGAACTCTGGTACACTTCACCTAAGATGATGAGTTATTCTCTTGAGAGCTCTGGTTTATATGTTCCGCCGAACCAGTCAACAGGCTACCAAGGTCGGAGCTATCCATACCGTGTAATGAACTAATCACTTTCTGATCAAGGTCTAACAGTGCCCGTCTGGCCAATTTTATGCATGTGTATTACACCCCTCTGACTTGGTGTCCCGCTGAACAGCGCACATATTACACCTCGGAGTGTAATCTGAAAGTTGTTAAGGAATAATAATATATTAAGTAAGATAGAGTAGCTCTTAGGCGAGACAGATACACATTGGCAATTACTACCGAATATGCTCCTTTCCCATCACGTCTACTTTATTTTTTTTTTCGATTTTCGACGAATGTTTTACCGAAGTGAACCTTGTCTTAATTATTGTCATCCTTCCTTTCAAACGAACTGATGACAGTTTCTGCCATCAGTGAATGTCTGCCAATAGCATCACCAATAACGTTTAGGACTTACTCGGAGCTGTGGATTGAACAGTCTAATTTCTCCAATAATTTACCTGTCTTCCTTTATCCCAGTAACGCCTACGCCGCGACTAGTTGATGCGGCATGTCTCGCCTCAGGTAAGACGGAGCGTCTTCTATTCAACCAGTTACATAATACACCAGTCTTTGATATCGAACATATAATTATTGGAAAAAAGAGTGATCAAGTCAGCAATATGAGAACAGCTGACGACGAGAGTTCTCATTGCTAGTCTGCCTTCGGGGAGTCCTTCTTTATCCTCGATAGAGTTGTCAAACGTGTGGTTGCTTAAAGTTTATTTGCAGCTGCACAAGCGAATAGCTGCATTTCAACTCTCAGCACTCTTCTTTAGTTCTCATTACGAAGCTACTACGGCTGCCATAGCCTAATGGACATATGTTACGAACCTTAGGTGTCACTGGCTAGATCGAATGAAATACTGGGAACTTATCGACCGATTCCTGATGCTTACTACACTCACCGTGTGTTTCCCGTCCACTTGGCTACACCTACACATATTTAGTTACCCTCACCCTTCACAGCGGTTCTCGTTACAATCCCTATGTACCTGCCGAGTCTGAGGACACCTCGGCAAACTGTCGCCGATTACTGGATGGTGCTTGCTGAGGCAGAAACGGGGAACGAGCCAACCATGAACAGGAGGAAGAACAGAGAGGCGGGGAGACACAGCATTGTCCACAAGCCTCTGGGTAAAGCAACGATCGATGGCTATTGGTCGTTTAATATATCACATCGTTTAGGGCGCAGCCACGGTGCTTAACGATACCATCAGTAGCACTTCTCGGAGCTGAAGCTGATCCCTCTGAAGTATTTCATTATCATATTGTCTGTGTATCATCTTGGAAAGCCCCCAAGATGGACACTAGCTAATTGATTGCGCTAAAACGTTTTCTTCCGCTGGACTGGTCTCTTATTCTTTCAGTGTCTTGTCAAAGGACACTTATCAAACTGTCCTTGGTAACTTTTTGTTCACGTATTGTTTGTCTCAAGCATGGCTGAACCAGGCTCGCTTCTTTAAGATAACCAAGTAGATATCGATAACTACGATGGAGAGGTTATAAGGAGGGGAAATTGTTCTCTACTTCAGCTTCTTTACAGGAGACGTTGATGAAGTGTTGCATCGCCTTTGACAAGTTTGACGAAGTCTGTTGGTGGAAAAACGATATCATATCTCATTTATTAACATATCACAGCTTGTTTTTAGTACTTTTGTCTTCCGGGTTTTGTCTTTTACCGGCGCACCATTCCTTTCCTTGTGAATCAAAGTCTCCCATTGACTGTCATTGATGTCGTCCACGCATTATAAATGGACTTTTTCCACTGACCGTCCAAATCTGTTTCCTCTTTGGATCTAAGACCTAAGTAATCGCCCAGGATATGATCTTGCCATTGACCATAGATGGGAAATACGCTGATGGCAGTCGACTGATGATCCCTGTCTGTTACCCACAGCTTGGTCTCTGTCCGGACTCACGGGGCTGAACTAATTAGTTGCCCATAATATGATCTTGCCATTGACCATAGATTGGAAATCCGCTGATGGCATTAGACTGGTGATCCCTGTCTGTTACCCACAGCTTGGTCTCTGTCCGGACTAAATGAGCAGACCTAAGTAATCGCCCAGGATATGATCTTGCCATTGACCATAGATTGGAAATACGCTGATGGCAGTCGACTGATGATCCCTGTCTGTTACCCACAGCTTGGTCTCTGTCCGGACTCAATGAGCAGACCTAAGTAATCGCCCAGTATATGATCTTGCCATTGACCATAAATGGGAAATCCGCTGATGGCAGTCGACTTATGATCCCTGTCTGTTACCCACAGCTTGGTCTCTGTCCGGACTCACGGGGCTGAACTAATTAGTTGCCCATAATATGATCTTGCCATTGACCATAGATTGGAAATCCGCTGATGGCATTAGACTGGTGATCCCTGTCTGTTACCCACAGCTTGGTCTCTGTCCGGACTAAATGAGCAGACCTAAGTAATCGCCCAGGATATGATCTTGCCATTGACCATAGATTGGAAATACGCTGATGGCAGTCGACTGATGATCCCTGTCTGTTACCCACAGCTTGGTCTCTGTCCGGACTCAATGAGCAGACCTAAGTAATCGCCCAGTATATGATCTTGCCATTGACCATAAATGGGAAATCCGCTGATGGCAGTCGACTTATGATCCCTGTCTGTTACCCACAGCTTGGTCTCTGTCCGGACTCACGGGACTGAACTAAGTAGTTGCCCATAATATGATCTTGCCATTGACCATAGATTGGTAATCCGCTGATGGCATTAGACTGATGATCCCTGTCTGTTACCCACAGCTTGGTCTCTGTCCGGACTCAATGAGCAGACCTAAGTAATCGTCCAGGATATGATCTTGCCATTGACCATAGATTGGAAATACGCTGATGGCAGTCGACTGATGATCCCTGTCTGTTACCCACAGCTTGGTCTCTGTCCGGACTCAATGAGCAGACCTAAGTAATCGCCCAGTATATGATCTTGCCATTGACCATAAATGGGAAATCCGCTGATGGCAGTCGACTTATGATCCCTGTCTGTTACCCACAGCTTGGTCTCTGTCCGGACTCACGGGACTGAACTAAGTAGTTGCCCATAATATGATCTTGCCATTGACCATAGATTGGTAATCCGCTGATGGCATTAGACTGATGATCCCTGTCTGTTACCCACAGCTTGGTCTCTGTCCGGACTCAATGAGCAGACCTAAGTAATCGTCCAGGATATGATCTTGCCATTGACCATAGATTGGAAATACGCTGATGGTAGTCGACTGATGATCTCTGTCTGTTACCCACAGCTTGGTCTCTGTCCGGACTCAATGAGCAGACCTAAGTAATCGCGCAGGATATGATCTTGCCCTTGACCATAGACCTTTACCAGTTTCCTCTATTGGTTGTCTCGGACTCTGACTCAAAGAGAAGAGCTAAGTCGTAACCAATAATACTTCATACCAGCTCGCCACAGGTTCGATACTGTGCATTATCGTTCATTGGATTATTGTGAGGTTCCTATAGTTTATCGTCGACAGCATTATGCTGCGTGGCTGAGCCTCAGCAACCCGACAATGTTGTGGCTTTTGTGGTTGGGACCCGTAAGATCCTGGAGGCGGCGATTAACCTCATATGACATCTTGGGAAGTAAGTAATGGTGTATTAGTCCTTCTCTTAGATATAGCCCCCGTTTTTGAGATCTCGGGCGGTCATGACAAGTAGCCTTTATTTGATGGTGGTGTTACAATCATTATCCCTATCTTAGGTTTCGAGGACACGAAGTTCGAAGATTTGACTATTTCATGAATGAACTTCTGTTTGAGGCAGGGCCCAGCTTAATGGTGTTTCCAACTACTGTGGGAGCGGGTGACACTTTCAGTGGGTAAAGACGAAGATACATACAGCTCCTGCTGTTCTGTTAGTTGCCACTCTCAAATTTTATAGCATGCGTAGTTTGAATAGTAAATGACCAAGAAAACATGTGTCCCAAAGAAACCAATCCTGTTAATTGCTTTCCTCAGCCTTCATGGACATTACTTCTCGAAGAAGCTCTTGCCACTTGTGCATTCCAAATCCATTCGGAGAAGATATTGCGGACGGCAAATTAACGGCGTCCAACCTGCTTCATTCCAATATTGGAGCTCCCAAAACTACGATTTATCATCCAGCTTCTCCCTCATCGAGGACATCTTCATCTTTAGTGACTCTCTTGTGGTGCGCTTGACTAATTACACCAGTTTTTGTTTCAGTTGCATTCGAGCCCATCTTCTGTCCCGGCGGGTTATACGAATGAATTTAATGTCGACAGACCAGACTTTCCAGTGGACATTTCTCAGATGCCGACGTAGTCACGCCATGATGGCTATAGACAGTGTCTTCAAAGGCACCTAGGGTCCAATGTCATCAATGATCTTGAAGTTGTGTGCTGTTGATAAGCTAGACACTATCTCATAAGTCACAATGGTGCCATGTAGGGAGACTAGTTGAGAGATGTAGCTGTACAGTATAGTTGACCGACATCCCGCAGGAACAAGCCTTGTCGGAGACCAAATAGCTCTCTCGCTGTGCGGAGTGGTCCGAATACAGTATGTTTGAGGACATCTCATGTTGCACGAAATGCTATCATCCGGTCTCTGAGTGTCTTTCCTTTACTGATCGATTTCCTTCTGGTGTCTGGGCACTTAATGCCTGCATCCTGTTACATCTAAATGGAAGCTATGGTCTGTATGACACATTCACTCTGATTCTGTGCCCGATCTACCAAAGGCATCAAACAATGATACGAATCAAGACGCATTTGTGGTCAATTGATTGATACTCTCACGCGAATACCAAGCTCTATGAACACCTCTCACACTTAGCTATCTGTAGATACCGGAACAGTCAATGATCTTCTCTTATGATGATCTCGAGAACGGACATGGTCTGCGTCAGGTTCTTGAGCTGCGTAAGTCGACGAGTGTTAAGATTGGAGGTGTTCTTGCGGTTAATTCAAGAGTCGAGTCGCTTCATTCTTTGGGGTTGTCTCTATGGATTTTCATCAGTAGAACATGTATTCGTGTAATGAAATAGACTTGCTAACCGAAACGATTCATCATGTGCCCATCTTAACCTCGAAGGACTGACACGTTTTCTCATTGGCCATGCAAACCATCCAATATGGCCCTTCCCTCTTGAACCGCCAATGAGGCAAACCCTCGGCCAATCACCAGCCATCTTTATTACTGCACTGAATGGCTTTATCACCACTAGATTACGAAGGAGACAATAATCGATGGGCGAACTGTCAAACATCAGACCATCTGTTCCGCTTCAAGACATGTCCTTGTCGGTGTCTGTCCCCTCAAAGCGGAGTGCTGGCGGCAAGAGACAAGGACGGATGTTTGCGACAACAATTAGGCAAACTGTGGGCATACTTTCATAATGAGACTTGTCTTCACATAGCTCTTAAGGTGAGCTGTCTTCATATCAGACTGTAGTTGAGATGATCTCCGGATTCTGTTGACCAAACGAAACCGTTGCACTTTGATCATTTCCTGGTCTCAAAGTTGAATGTCCGCGGTTAAATGCTGAAAAAGTTCTCATTGTTCTTTCAGAAATCAGGTCTAAGTCATCCGAAATTTTGTAGCTTGGTGCGCGTACAAAACACATGGGATGGGCTGAAGCCAATTCCTTCTCATATTGCCGCTCGTTTACACGAAGACTGCCATGAATGTGCCCTGCGCTGTTGCATTGCCTCATGACGGGAAGTTCTCACTATTGGGAGATCAAAGTCAGCGTCATGCCCAAATTAGCGAAACGCTTATACAAACAGCAGTATAATACCCATGCAAACATCCTGAGTGAAGGGAAGGCGTTGGTGGTTGTCTTGAAGTGACATGAACGGATGTTTAGAGCGGAGGCTGGTCGCGACCAAATGATTGAGGTAAAGGGGTGAGGCAAGACATCTCTTTATGGCAGCAGTCATTTGATGGTTTCTCATCCGTGATTGTCTGATTGACGCACGTTATGCGCACGGAATCACGATCAAATCATGGTCTCGAAGTGGATATATTATGAGAATGCTTTCTTTCCTGATGATATATGATCGTTTGAAAGAGAACGATACTGTAATGTGTTTTAACTATACGACGTTCCCTTTTCCATACATGGAGTTTCTGTGTGACAAATTTCAATATCACAACTGGTATACCTACATCGCTATCAACGCACTTCACTGTCCAATAGGAAATGTAAGGACCCGAGGCTATAATAGGGGTTTGTATTGATAGTAGTTGGTGGTTTCATTACATTGGGAAGGTGGTTTATAGTCTAGTGTGTGGTTATGGTGATAGCAAATCAGAATTCAGTTTATATTATTATTCGGTTCATTAATGTCAACATCTTTACCTCCGTATGAAACGGTGAGTATAAACCATAATGCTCAATACTCATTAACAGTATGAGATTTCTATGAACTCTCTTCACGCTAAACCCACACACCGTATATATTCTGACTCATATAGCTGTATCAATGACCTTTCAGGATGTTTGGTAATTATTTATCGTCGTTATCTTTCATCGCCGCTCACCACAGCACCATCAAAGCTGTCATGGCGGACAGTTATTGTTTCTTTATACTAAGCAACACGATCATGACTTCACCCGGTCAGCTGACATGTCAACACTCATGTCAACACTCATGCCGCCTCCTGTGGAATCATGACTTCACCCGGTCAGCTGGCATGTCAACACTCATGCCGCCTCCTGTGGAATCATGACTTCACCCGGTCAGCTGGCATGTCAACACTCATGCCGCCTCCTGTGGAATCATGACTTCACCCGGTCAGCTGGCATGTCAACACTCATGCCGCCTCCTGTGGAATCATGACTTCACCCGGTCAGCTGACATGTCAACACTCGTGCCGCCTCCTGTGGAATCATGACTTCACCCGGTCAGCTGACATGTCAACACTCGTGCCGCCTCCTGTGGAATCATGACTTCACCCGGTCAGCTGGCATGTCAACACTCATGCCGCCTCCTGTGGAATCATGACTTCACTCGGTCAGCTGGCATGTCAACACTCATGCCGCCTCCTGTGGAATCATGACTTCACTCGGTCAGCTGGCATGTCAACACTCATGCCGCCTCCTGTGGAATGGTGCGTGTCAATAGAAGAAGACAATCACTTCGGTGAAATGACAGCGGACTTCTTACAATAATACAAATAACCTGCCATCTAAGCCACATCCTGTTCCCAGCCGACTTTATTGGAAACGCGAGCTCTGCCCTTTAGGCAGGATCGAAGGTCTTCGGTGGGTTCAGCGGTGCGTAAACGATGACATTACGTTTATATTTGGTCATCGGAACGACGGAAGTCAGATGTGGGGGTTTCGATAACAAGGAATGATATTAGAGGACGGAACAAAACGTGGCAACAACCTTCATGCGAATATATTGTTTCCTCAGCTTCGATCCTTCATATAATGTGTGATTGATCCTCACCGTCTTTGACAGCGCGGGATGTTGAGGGAGTAAGGACGGTTCAACCTGATAAACGATGACCACAGGATGGGTAAGATGAAGTAGGAAGATGATAAATCCTGAATTAACTTGGGTAATGCATGTTCTTGCTATTGTTTATTGAGAAGACTAAGACCAAGGTTACTAGTAGCCAGCAGATTCCAGCAGAATGCCAAGTGAAAGAGGTAAAGATATATGTAACTCAGTGGTCTTTGTTAAGCTGAAAAGAACATCTATCAGGAGGCTATTGGGGAACGAATAATGACGTTTTCAAGGCGCAGAACAAAAGTGATTGCTTGTTTTGGCAACACAATACTAATATCATATCCATGAACTCTTTGAAATAGCGTTATAACTCGTAGTTTTTTGGTCTCAAGGGTGAACAAACTCACATCCTTAACCATGTTAATTCTCTGCATAGTCACCTCTCATATCATATTCTTACAGGCCGTAAACCTCAAGTCTTTGAAGTTGAAGCTGTCAGCGCGAGAATCTCGCTTCTTCCTCAATAGAGCCGGCTGCTACGACAGTTTAATAAACACTCGAGTTTCAATCTTGAGCTTGAGTCAACACTTCATGTAATGGCTTTAAAAGCTATATGTATATATATATATCTATCCATATTGCGCTCGGATTTAATACAGCAGGCATGCTAGGCACACAGCGAGAGATTGACACCAAGAAGTCGGTCTTCATGTTACTACGAGAATGTTTAGAAGGGTGAAGGGATGCGACTGTAAATTAACCATTAACTTGCTGTGGCCATGATTAAATCCCAACAAAGAAAATGTTAATTTGGTTTAAGCCAAATTCAAGATAAGTTGACCTTCGTGTGCAACTACTAGCTTATCAGTTCCCAAAGTTTGTCCCAGAGTAAAATTGCGCTGGTTATCGCAATGTTTCCTTTCGTTGCTCTATGATACCACTATTAACCCACCTGGTTTCTTTGCTTATTTCTGGATGATATCTCGACAATAACATTAATTTCGAACTCTGGGGCTGTTGAAGAATAGTCCCGGTGTTGTATTGATATCTTATCACAAACTATCAAGACACCAAGGTCAGGAAATGGATGGTGATTGACAGGATAAGAGAACAAACAAAAACCTTTCATACCAATAATGTGGTTGCTTTTCGGTTGAAAGCTTTTCTGTTTGTAGTCATTCAGCACTGAGAGAGTAGCTCAGTGAGTCCTATTAAAGTTCATCATTGGTTTTGGCTGAATCACAGTCACCAAAACCAGCTCCGCTTTGTGGCGCGGCGTCTACCTAGTAAAGTCATTAAAGGAGCACTATGGTTTTATTGGGGACGTTTACCGGTGCAAAATGAAATTCTCCTCCATTATCGGACGGTTTTTTCTTTGATGATCGCCCATAAAATGTCAAAGAAGGGATAAAGTATGTGGTTGGCTTCAACCTGAATTTAAACAGGAAAGATTTTGGCGGCACTACCATCACCTGCTATAAAAAAAGGAAAAGAAATGAGGGGTTGTGTCGTGGAACGGGATGCTCGTATTTGCTCAAATGACTTGTGTAACTTGTGCTTTCAACGCATCATTACTACAAGCCAGTTCATCCACGGCCAGAAACCGGCCGCCAAACGAGTGTAGTGTACATACCAGTATCCAACATCTTCTCTTATAAAAGGGTAAATGGCCTCTTCCCCAAATCAATTCTCCAAGATGTGTTGAAGTACAGTAATCCATCACGGACACTGTACCTAAGGAAGGCAGATACACTGGTGACATAGGCACGTGTAATTATTGAATGTCGTAGTACTGTCATTGACAGATGTTTGCTTGGATATCGAATTAACCCGTCATTGCGAGAGAAATGTACATATCAATGTACAGTTTTCAGTCGTATCAAATATTACCTACATTCTAGTCTCCAATTGATCTTCCTCTCACCAGCGAGTCTTTCCTCTGACAAAACAAGCAACACGTTACCTAAAAATTCTACCTAATGTAATTCCGTCAGCACCAATTTCCAGGGCACGTGCTATAGAGAATTCCAATCTTATTACAGTAGCTTAATGCAACTCGGAGCGACACATCAGTCAGCTTCTTGGGATGGTGACAAGTTGAAGTGGGCTTTTAAACCACTTTGTAGTCGAATCGTGTTCTTGAAAAACCTTCTGTGACAAGAGTGGCTTTCAGGGCAGATGCCTCAACATATTAGTGCGGCACAAGGTGAAGGCTAATATCTGCACAGCTTTAGTCATGAAACATTGTCAGGAGATTATATATATCACTGTTCTTTGACTGACACATCATGCTTCATGGCATTAGATACATTTTCCTCAATTTCCTTTTCTACTGGATATACTCATGAATAGGGAGTCAGTTTCCCTAATCCGTTTTCACTCTCCGAAGGAATTGTTGCCTTGGCTTAAGAAGCAATCAGCGAATGGTCACTAATCTAGATGACCCGATCCGTCCACAGGCGAGTGATTGATTAGCTCATGGACCCCATTGAACCCATCATGTTCCGCCGCAAGCTTGAGTAGCGGATCAAAACTCTTAACCAATGTGGCACGGGACTAAAGGTATAGTGATCCAAGTGTCTGATTGAAAAAGCAAATCTTGCAGATTATAATACCACCGATTTCAACTGTATTATTTAGATCATCGACTATGCAAGACGTTTAGCTGATACGGTCCTCGAAACTTTAACGAGTCAGACACACACGAGCTAATGGCCCTCCTTCGGAAATCACACTAACTTAGATACATTTGTTATACTTCCTCAATATTTTATTCATGAGTTTCCTGCCTTTTCACAAAAATGTGGAAAGTGCGCGTTGAACCTCCTCCTAACCGAGGAACACGCAATATGCGAAGTGTTTCGCGCAATTCAATATCCTTCAATTTCCGTATTTTTATCCGAACTAAAATGTTGCACCGTATGCTGGAGGAACTTATTTCCATAAGCTTTGTCCAAGCAAAGTTTGTGATTGGTACTACAAAAGATGGTTTATAATAGTCACTGGGGTCAGTGAGTAGTACAGGGTTCGATTGTCTGAAGATCTCGGCAACAAATTGTAAGATATGTTGAAATTCAGTGAGTACAAGGGTGAACGGAAACTAAAATCAATTTCAAGGTTCATGCAGCGCTGTTGTAATCGTCTCAAACCTCAATGAACCTTTCTACGGTCTTGAATAGCACAATGGAAGCTCTTGACCTAACTTTTTCGACATTATTTCCAATTTCTTGATGCTTCTCGCTTTCAGGAAGAGTTATTTAGTATGGTTTGCTATTAATGTGGGAATTACTTACTGGGATCAAATCGCTAACCATTCCTTCCATTGTCAAGTCATCCTAATCACAAAAACCAATCTAACAAGCAAGTGGTTATTCCCATATCATTACTGTTGGTGATCTCTAAACACTCTTAGAAACAAACACCTATCAGGCTGCTTGCATCTTGGTACTTTAAAGCCGCGCTTATCAGCTCTCGACTCCCAGTCAATGGGACTGCTGCTAACAGCTACTATGAATAGCTCTAGTAGAAAGTTATGGCTTGAGAGGTGATTGGTGTGACTGGGCAATCACTTTCCTCATTGTCAATCTATAGATCATGTGGAGAGGGGCTACATTCGTTGAGAGATGAGAGTTGCGGGGATGAGACACAATGGGGGCGGCTGGCTCCAGTGAGGAGGAAGAGCGAAATCGTTTCCGGCTAAAGAAGTGAAGTGTCCCTTGTTCAATGCTGTCTACACATACAATCGCACATCTTTAATGCTGTATATACATATAGAAACAGGTATGCTACAGATAGAGCAGAATCAGGCCCTCCCCGCACGACCCGTCCATAAGATAGAGCAGAATCATGCCCTCCCCACACGTCCTGTCAATAAGTGTGATAAAGCAAACACCCGTAAGTTTTCAAATGAAGCTAAACAATGCATGTTGAAAGCATTGATGACAAATTGCATGCCGAGCTGAAACTTTGAACTTTTACCTTAATTTTACCTTAACCTTTACCTTTGAACTTGATGTTTTCTTCACTGAAGCGATATCCTCTGCATCTCAGTTGTAAGCGTCAGTTCAACATCGAGGATGAACTTTGACTTTATACAATACACGCCTGATTCCATGACTACGTGCGAGTCCCGCCTTCACTCCGATATCGAATATCTAGAGAATTCTGTAATGACCATTCGGGTGATTATCTCAAATACTAGGTAAGAACCCTAGCTTATGGGGAATAAGGATAACAATTACTGCTATTGACTCCTGGCTGAGATACGGAATAGCCTGACCAGACCAAGAGAGGTAATCATAGTCTTGCTGTATTGTTATCTTGACCAAGTTATTTCAACTTGCTAACTATGTTTCGTGTTAGGTCACGCTACCAAAAGCCAAGGCTATGTTGGAACTGCTACACAGTAGCGGGTGCAATTTGATACATCCTACAAGTGTCCAATACAATCCAGCTGGGATGCTTCATCGAAACTGCTTTAATGGGCTATTCCATACAACCTTAGTTAAGAGGTCAACCTGGACCAAGATGTAACTACTCGGTGTGTAAAGCTGCAGAAGTAAACTGAGCAATGGGGCTGTAATGAGCAGATTCCTTTGTGATTTCTGCTCATGATGACAATGAGTTACCAACCCTGTATTGGCTGACAGCTTGCCTTAAAGCACTTTGTGAAAACGTCCTTCTGCTAATGCAATTACATTTGATCAACTTTTCATATTAGCTCTGATTGACCTCATCAACAAGAAGATGTGATTCCCCGCAGACCAAATCTGGCCTGGGAATCTGTTGAGGAAAAACGTGATTGTGTTTACATTATTTGCGTACATGTAATCTACTTTTTCCTGCCCAGAGCCTTTCACGGGCGGCGCAGCTGTAATGAAGACCAATTTGGGCGTTTACGCTTTACATCTTCAGGATAATCGGGTCTTTAGTAATGATGTAATCATAAAAAGGTCAAGCTTGTATTTAGGTTGTAGGGCTGCAACTGTAATTTGAATCAACCTTCCAATCACTAACTTTTCCTGAAAGAAACAGAGACTCAAGGCGTATTCGGAGAGTATTGGTGAAGTCATTTTGAGCCGGTAACAAATTATGTGCTATACAGCTGCAGGCGAAAGCAAGGAATACTTTCCTATTTATATAGTTGGTGTGGCAGGCGGATGGTGGCCGTTCTCATCTATGGTTTCGGAAGCTGAATGGATTGATATTCAGGAAACTAGAAGTTTTCTTAACGAACATAGCACAGGAAGCCAAGTCTTCCCGCCTCTTTGATTTATGTCCACAAGTTTTACTTTGCTAGCTGTGTAGCTATAATTCTCCGGCTGAAAACAGCAGCAGACAAGTCAAACTTTCCACCTTCAGACAATACAACCAACTTTCCTAAAGTAGCTGACCAGACAATTAGACATTGATGACATAAGGAGATAGCTATGTCTTGGTGGAGTTTATTTCCACCGAAGTAGTATAATTAGATAGGAGACAAATGTACCAACTCTTAAACTATAATTGATGCAGATTCAATACCAAGCTATTGGATTACACAGACATTTCTTATTGCAAGTAACCACCAGATGTTTTTTGTTGGGGAAATTGATGTGTCTTGTAATTCGCTGAAAGCAGGCAAATCTTGCAGGCTCGACACCCCGCAACAGGCATTTCGAGACAAAAACAAATTGGTTTGCAAAAAAGTTAATTTGTTCTATGTAAATGGGGCCCAGGGTAATACAACTAATCGAATAGATGCCGGGATGAAACCGATTTTCTTTTGTTCTGCCTTTGTTATGAAGATTTTGCTACATATCGCTGAGATTGGGCCTAAGTCAGGCTTTGTGAGAATTTCATTTGTGGTTGATGGTTTAATTTCCCGCACAGACGGCGTGGCGGGCGAGATGGTAACATTATTCTTATCTAGGGCACGCTTTTTCTGGTGATCGAGTAGATCGATTTCCTTTTTGAAAGCGCAGCCGTCCTGTTTTGTTCAGAGGGTGAAATTCAAATTCCATATAAACGAAATGAAAGGCCATTTGAGGTTCAGTTACGATAGTGAAGTTCCAATGATATGACCTATTTTGTTCAAAATCCTATTACCACTGATTCCGGGCGTTCGAGTACATGAATTATGAGGTAGGTGTATTGTTTCAATCATCGCAAATCTGCCTAAAACGGCAAGTTTTCTCAGGTACGGGTACGGCAGTGGCGTGCGTCTTTTTCATTGAAACGACCTCGCACGGCCGACACCGATATATATCGTCGTTGATGATGGAGAGAGCGGTAGCCGGTACATATTGAGCACGGTTCACAAGCAGTTCAATATGCTCATGACGTGACGAGAGCAAATCTCCCGGCTGGGGCAGAAATTCGCCATATTGCTGACATCATCGGCGCCAACAACTGTTTCTTTTGACCCTGCCGGAGTCTTTCAAAACAATAAATGATTGTGTCTGACCCTGCTGACCTCGATTTTGAAAAACTTTTTAAAAAAGGTCATTCAAACGTTAAATCAACTGCAAAGATAGGCTTTTATATCACTGAAGTATATACATACGATATGTTGAGAAAAATCTGTACAACTATCGAAATATACGATTACTTGGAACTATTCCGGCTAATCACTTCGCCACCTGCGCGACCTTGTCACTATTGTGGCGCGCTCGTTTGCATACCGCATATAAGAGGCAAATAAAATCTCCATTTCAACATGAAAGCCTTGACGGTTCAGCGCTGAAGGTGTTTGACTGTGGATCGGCAAGTCACGGGTTCGACCCCCGGTGAATCTGCCGAATTTTTTTTTCTTTTTTTCTTCTACCTTGTCTTGTTATCTAATCATCCATGTACAGATGTAAACATTTTCATTATCATCATTATCATACCCCGCACCCAAACTTTTCAAACTCCAGCACATACTGATTCCGGGCGTTCGAGTACATGAATTATGAGGTAGATGTATTGTTTCAATCATCGCAAATCTGCCTAAAACGGCAAGTTTTCTCAGGTACGGGTACGGCAGTGGCGTGCGTCTTTTTCATTGAAACGACCTCGCACGGCCGGCACCGACATATATCGTCGCTGATGATGGAGAGAGCGGTAGCCTGTACATATTGAGCACGGTTCACTAGCAGTTCAATGTGCTCATGACGTGACGAGAGCAAATCTCACGGGTGGGGCGGAAATTCGCCATATTGCTGACATCATCGGCGCCAACAACTGTTTCTTTTGACCCTGCCGGAGTCTTTCAAAACAATAAATGATTGTGTCTGACCCTGCTGACCTCGATTTTGAAAAACTTTTTAAAAAAGGTCATTCAAACGTTAAATCAACTGCAAAGATAATCTTTTATATCACTGAAGTATATACATACGATATGTTGAGAAAAATCTGTACAACTATCGAAATATACGATTACTTGGAACTATTTCGGCTAATCACTTCGCCACCTGCGCGACCTTGTCACTATTGTGGCGCGCTCGTTTGCATACCGCATATCAGAGGCGAATAAAATCTCCGTTTCAACATGAAAGCCTTGACGGTTCAGCGCTGAAGGTGTTTGACTGTGGATCGGCAGGTCACGGGTTCGACCCCCGGTGAATCTGCCGAATTTTTTTTTCTTTTTTTCTTCTACCTTGTCTTGTTATCTAATCATCCATGTACAGATGTAAACATTTTCATTATCATCATTATCATACCCCGCACCCAAACTTTTCAAACTCCAGCACATACTGATTCCGGGCGTTCAAGTACATGAATTATGAGGTAGATGTATTGTTTCAATCATAGCAAATCTGCCTAAAACGGCAATTTTTCTCAGGTACGGGTACGGCAGTGGCGTGCATCTTTTTCATTGAAACGACCTCGCACGGCCGGCACCGACATATATCGTTGCTGATGATGGAGAGAGCGGTAGCCGGTACATATTGAGCACGGTTCACTAGCGTTCAATGTGCTCATGACGTGACGAGAGCAAATCTCACGGGTGGGGCGGAAATTCGCCATATTGCTGACATCATCGGCGCCAACAACTGTTTCTTTTGACCCCGCCGGAGTCTTTCAAAACAATAAATGGTTGTGGCTGACCCTGCTGACCTGATTTTGAAAAACTTTTTAAGAAAGGTCATTCAAACGTTAAATCAACTGCAAAGATAATCTTTTATATCACTGAAGTATATACATACGATATGTTGAGAAAAATCTGTACAGCTATCGAAATATACGATTACTTGGAACTATTTCGGCTAATCACTTCGCCACCTGCGCGACCTTGTCACTATTGTGGCGCGCTCGTTTGCATACCGCATATAAGAGGCGAATAAAATCTCCAAGTCAACATGAAAGCCTTGACGGTTCAGCGCTGAAGGTGTTTGACTGTGGATCGGCAGGTCACGGGTTCGACCCCCGGTGAATCTGCAGAATTCTTTTTTCTTTTTTTCTTCTACCTTGTCTTCTTATCTTATCATCCATGTACAGATGTAAACATTTTCATTATCATCATTATCATACCCCGCACCCAAACTTTTCAAACTCCAGCACATACTGATTCCGGGCGTTCGAGTACATGAATTATGAGGTAGATGTATTGTTTCAATCATCGCAAATCTGCCTAAAACGGCAAGTTTTCTCAGGTACGGGTACGGCAGTGGCGTGCGTCTTTTTCATTGAAACGACCTCGCACGGCCGGCACCGACATATATCGTCGCTGATGATGGAGAGAGCGGTAGCCGGTACATATTGAGCACGGTTCACTAGCAGTTCAATGTGCTCATGACGTGACGAGAGCAAATCTCACGGGTGGGGCGGAAATTCGCCATATTGCTGACATCATCGGCGCCAACAACTGTTTCTTTTGACCCTGCCGGAGTCTTTCAAAACAATAAATGATTGTGTCTGACCCTGCTGACCTCGATTTTGAAAAACTTTTTAAAAAAGGTCATTCAAACGTTAAATCAACTGCAAAGATAATCTTTTATATCACTGAAGTATATACATACGATATGTTGAGAAAAATCTGTACCACTATCGAAATATACGATTACTTGGAACTATTTCGGCTAATCACTTCGCCACCTGCGCGACCTTGTCACTATTGTGGCGCGCTCGTTTGCATACCGCATACAAGAGGCGAATAAAATCTCCATTTCAACATGAAAGCCTTGACGGTTCAGCGCTGAAGGTGTTTGACTGTGGATCGGCAGGTCACGGGTTCGACCCCCGGTGAATCTGCCGAATTTTTTTTTCTTTTTTTCTTCTACCTTGTCTTGTTATCTAATCATCCATGTACAGATGTAAACATTTTCATTATCATCATTATCATACCCCGCACCCAAACTTTTCAAACTCCAGCACATACTGATTCCGGGCGTTCGAGTACATGAATTATGAGGTAGATGTATTGTTTCAATCATCGCAAATCTGCCTAAAACGGCAAGTTTTCTCAGGTACGGGTACGGCAGTGGCGTGCGTCTTTTTCATTGAAACGACCTCGCACGGCCGGCACCGACATATATCGTCGCTGATGATGGAGAGAGCGGTAGCCGGTACATATTGAGCACGGTTCACTAGCAGTTCAATGTGCTCATGACGTGACGAGAGCAAATCTCACGGGTGGGGCGGAAATTCGCCATATTGCTGACATCATCGGCGCCAACAACTGTTTCTTTTGACTCTGCCGGAGTCTTTCAAAACAATAAATGATTGTGTCTGACCCTGCTGACCTCGATTTTGAAAAACTTTTTAAAAAAGGTCATTCAAACGTTAAATCAACTGCAAAGATAATCTTTTATATCACTGAAGTATATACATACGATATGTTGAGAAAAATCTGTACAACTATCGAAATATACGATTACTTGGAACTATTTCGGCTAATCACTTCGCCACCTGCGCGACCTTGTCACTATTGTGGCGCGCTCGTTTGCATACCGCATATAAGAGGCGAATAAAATCTCCATTTCAACATGAAAGCCTTGACGGTTCAGCGCTGAAGGTGTTTGACTGTGGATCGGCAGGTCACGGGTTCGACCCCCGGTGAATCTGCCGAATTTTTTTTTCTTTTTTTCTTCTACCTTGTCTTGTTATCTAATCATCCATGTACAGATGTAAACATTTTCATTATCATCATTATCATACCCCGCACCCAAACTTTTCAAACTCCAGCACATACTGATTCCGGGCGTTCGAGTACATGAATTATGAGGTAGATGTATTGTTTCAATCATCGCAAATCTGCCTAAAACGGCAAGTTTTCTCAGGTACGGGTACGGCAGTGGCGTGCGTCTTTTTCATTGAAACGACCTCGCACGGCCGGCACCGACATATATCGTCGCTGATGATGGAGAGAGCGGTAGCCGGTACATATTGAGCACGGTTCACTAGCAGTTCAATGTGCTCATGACGTGACGAGAGCAAATCTCACGGGTGGGGCGGAAATTCACAATATTGCTGACATCATTGGCGCCAACAACTGTTTCTTTTGACCCTGCCGGAGTCTTTCAAAACAATAAATGATTGTGTCTGACCCTGCTGACCTCGATTTTGAAAAACTTTAAAAAAAAGGTCATTCAAACGTTAAATCAACTGCAAAGATAATCTTTTATATCACTGAAGTATATACATACGATATGTTGAGAAAAATCTGTACAACTATCGAAATATACGATTACTTGGAACTATTTCGGCTAATCACTTCGCCACCTGCGCGACCTTGTCACTATTGTGGCGCGCTCGTTTGCATACCGCATATAAGAGGCGAATAAAATCTCCATTTCAACACGAAAGCCTTGACGGTTCAGCGCTGAAGGTGTTTGACTATGGATCGGCAGGTCACGGGTTCGACCCCCGGTGAATCTGCCGAATTTTTTTTTCTTTTTTTCTTCTACCTTGTCTTGTTATCTAATCATCCATGTACAGATGTAAACATTTTCATTATCATCATTATCATACCCCGCACCCAAACTTTTCAAACTCCAGCACATACTGATTCCGGGCGTTCGAGTACATGAATTATGAGGTAGATGTATTGTTTCAATCATCGCAAATCTGCCTAAAACGGCAAGTTTTCTCAGGTACGGGTACGGCAGTGGCGTGCGTCTTTTTCATTGAAACGACCTCGCACGGCCGGCGCCGACATATATCGTCGCTGATGATGGAGAGAGCGGTAGCCGGTACATATTGAGCACGGTTCACTAGCAGTTCAATGTGCTCATGACGTGACGAGAGCAAATCTCACGGGTGGGGCGGAAATTCGCCATATTGCTGACATCATCGGCGCCAACAACTGTTTCTTTTGACCCTGCCGGAGTCTTTCAAAACAATAAATGGTTGTGTCTGACCCTGCTGACCTGATTTTGAAAAACTTTTTAAAAAAGGTCATTCAAACGTTAAATCAACTGCAAAGATAATCTTTTATATCACTGAAGTATATACATACGATATGTTGAGAAAAATCTGTACAGCTATCGAAATATACGATTACTTGGAACTATTTCGGCTAATCACTTCGCCACCTGCGCGACCTTGTCACTATTGTGGCGCGCTCGTTTGCATACCGCATATAAGAAGCGAATAAAATCTCCATTTCAACATGAAAGCTTTGACGGTTCAGCGCTGAAGGTGTTTGACTGTGGATCGGCAGGTCACGTGTTCGACCCCCGGTGAATCTGCCGAATTTTTTTTTTTTTTCTTCTACCTTGTCTTGTTATCTAATCATCCATGTACAGATGTAAACATTTTCATTATCATCATTATCATACCCCGCACCCAAACTTTTCAAACTCCAGCACATACTGATTCCGGGCGTTCGAGTACATGAATTATGAGGTAGATGTATTGTTTCAATCATCGCAAATCTGCCTAAAACGGCAAGTTTTCTCAGGTACGGGTACGGCAGTGGCGTGCGTCTTTTTCATTGAAACGACCTCGCACGGCCGGCACCGACATATATCGTCGCTGATGATGGAGAGAGCGGTAGCCGGTACATATTGAGCACGGTTCACTAGCAGTTCAATGTGCTCATGACGTGACGAGAGCAAATCTCACGGGTGGGGCGGAAATTCGCCATATTGCTGACATCATCGGCGCCAACAACTGTTTCTTTTGACTCTGCCGGAGTCTTTCAAAACAATAAATGATTGTGTCTGACCCTGCTGACCTCGATTTTGAAAAACTTTTTAAAAAAGGTCATTCAAACGTTAAATCAACTGCAAAGATAATCTTTTATATCACTGAAGTATATACATACGATATGTTGAGAAAAATCTGTACAACTATCGAAATATACGATTACTTGGAACTATTTCGGCTAATCACTTCGCCACCTGCGCGACCTTGTCACTATTGTGGCGCGCTCGTTTGCATACCGCATATAAGAGGCGAATAAAATCTCCATTTCAACATGAAAGCCTTGACGGTTCAGCGCTGAAGGTGTTTGACTGTGGATCGGCAGGTCACGGGTTCGACCCCCGGTGAATCTGCCGAATTTTTTTTTCTTTTTTTCTTCTACCTTGTCTTGTTATCTAATCATCCATGTACAGATGTAAACATTTTCATTATCATCATTATCATACCCCGCACCCAAACTTTTCAAACTCCAGCACATACTGATTCCGGGCGTTCGAGTACATGAATTATGAGGTAGATGTATTGTTTCAATCATCGCAAATCTGCCTAAAACGGCAAGTTTTCTCAGGTACGGGTACGGCAGTGGCGTGCGTCTTTTTCATTGAAACGACCTCGCACGGCCGGCACCGACATATATCGTCGCTGATGATGGAGAGAGCGGTAGCCGGTACATATTGAGCACGGTTCACTAGCAGTTCAATGTGCTCATGACGTGACGAGAGCAAATCTCACGGGTGGGGCGGAAATTCACAATATTGCTGACATCATTGGCGCCAACAACTGTTTCTTTTGACCCTGCCGGAGTCTTTCAAAACAATAAATGATTGTGTCTGACCCTGCTGACCTCGATTTTGAAAAACTTTAAAAAAAAGGTCATTCAAACGTTAAATCAACTGCAAAGATAATCTTTTATATCACTGAAGTATATACATACGATATGTTGAGAAAAATCTGTACAACTATCGAAATATACGATTACTTGGAATTATTTCGGCTAATCACTTCGCCACCTGCGCGACCTTGTCACTATTGTGGCGCGCTCGTTTGCATACCGCATATAAGAGGCGAATAAAATCTCCATTTCAACACGAAAGCCTTGACGGTTCAGCGTTGAAGGTGTTTGACTATGGATCGGCAGGTCACGGGTTCGACCCCCGGTGAATCTGCCGAATTTTTTTTTCTTTTTTTCTTCTACCTTGTCTTGTTATCTAATCATCCATGTACAGATGTAAACATTTTCATTATCATCATTATCATACCCCGCACCCAAACTTTTCAAACTCCAGCACATACTGATTCCGGGCGTTCGAGTACATGAATTATGAGGTAGATGTATTGTTTCAATCATCGCAAATCTGCCTAAAACGGCAAGTTTTCTCAGGTACGGGTACGGCAGTGGCGTGCGTCTTTTTCATTGAAACGACCTCGCACGGCCGGCACCGACATATATCGTCGCTGATGATGGAGAGAGCGGTAGCCGGTACATATTGAGCACGGTTCACTAGCAGTTCAATGTGCTCATGACGTGACGAGAGCAAATCTCACGGGTGGGGCGGAAATTCGCCATATTGCTGACATCATCGGCGCCAACAACTGTTTCTTTTGACCCTGCCGGAGTCTTTCAAAACAATAAATGGTTGTGTCTGACCCTGCTGACCTGATTTTGAAAAACTTTTTAAAAAAGGTCATTCAAACGTTAAATCAACTGCAAAGATAATCTTTTATATCACTGAAGTATATACATACGATATGTTGAGAAAAATCTGTACAGCTATCGAAATATACGATTACTTGGAACTATTTCGGCTAATCACTTCGCCACCTGCGCGACCTTGTCACTATTGTGGCGCGCTCGTTTGCATACCGCATATAAGAGGCGAATAAAATCTCCATTTCAACATGAAAGCTTTGACGGTTCAGCGCTGAAGGTGTTTGACTGTGGATCGGCAGGTCACGTGTTCGACCCCCGGTGAATCTGCCGAATTTTTTTTTTTTTTCTTCTACCTTGTCTTGTTATCTAATCATCCATGTACAGATGTAAACATTTTCATTATCATCATTATCATACCCCGCACCCAAACTTTTCAAACTCCAGCACATACTGATTCCGGGCGTTCGAGTACATGAATTATGAGGTAGATGTATTGTTTCAATCATCGCAAATCTGCCTAAAACGGCAAGTTTTCTCAGGTACGGGTACGGCAGTGGCGTGCGTCTTTTTCATTGAAACGACCTCGCACGGCCGGCACCGACATATATCGTCGCTGATGATGGAGAGAGCGGTAGCCGGTACATATTGAGCACGGTTCACTAGCAGTTCAATGTGCTCATGACGTGACGAGAGCAAATCTCACGGGTGGGGCGGAAATTCGCCATATTGCTGACATCATCGGCGCCAACAACTGTTTCTTTTGACCCTGCCGGAGTCTTTCAAAACAATAAATGATTGTGTCTGACCCTGCTGACCTCGATTTTGAAAAACTTTTTAAAAAAGGTCATTCAAACGTTAAATCAACTGCAAAGATAATCTTTTATATCACTGAAGTATATACATACGATATGTTGAGAAAAATCTGTACAACTATCGAAATATACGATTACTTGGAACTATTTCGGCTAATCACTTCGCCACCTGCGCGACCTTGTCACTATTGTGGCGCGCTCGTTGGCATACCGCATATAAGAGGCGAATAAAATCTTCATTTCAACATGAAAGCCTTGACGGTTCAGCGCTGAAGGTGTTTGACTGTGGATCGGCAGGTCACGGGTTCGACCCCCGGTGAATCTGCCGAATTTTTTTTTCTTTTTTTCTTCTACTTTGTCTTGTTATCTAATCATCCATGTACAGATGAAAACATTTTCATTATCATCATTATCATACCCCGCACCCAAACTTTTCAAACTCCAGCACATACTGATTCCGGGCGTTCGAGTACATGAATTATGAGGCAGATGTATTGTTTCAATCATCGCAAATCTGCCTAAAACGGCAAGTTTTCTCAGGTACGGGTACGGCAGTGGCGTGCGTCTTTTTCATTGAAACGACCTCGCACGGCCGGCACCGACATATATCGTCGCTGATGATGGAGAGAGCGGTAGCCGGTACATATTGAGCACGGTTCACTAGCAGTTCAATGTGCTCATGACGTGACGAGAGCAAATCTCACGGGTGGGGCGGAAATTCGCCATATTGCTGACATCATCGGCGCCAACAACTGTTTCTTTTGACTCTGCCGGAGTCTTTCAAAACAATAAATGATTGTGTCTGACCCTGCTGACCTCGATTTTGAAAAACTTTTAAAAATAGGTCATTCAAACGTTAAATCAACTGCAAAGATAATCTTTTATATCACTGAAGTATATACATACGATATGTTGAGAAAAATCTGTACAACTATCGAAATATACGATTTCTTGGAACTATTTCGGCTAATCACTTCGCCACCTGCGCGACCTTGTCACTATTGTGGCGCGCTCGTTTGCATACCGCATATAAGAGGCGAATGAAATCTCATTTCAACACGAAAGCCTTGACGGTTCAGCGCTGAAGGTGTTTGACTGTGGATCGGCAGGTCACGGGTTCGACCCCCGGTGAATCTGCCGAATTTTTTTTTCTTTTTTTCTTCTACCTTGTCTTGTTATCTAATCATCCATGTACAGATGTAAAAATTTTCATTATCATCATTATCATACCCCGCACCCAAACTTTTCAAACTCCAGCACATACTGATTCCGGGCGTTCGAGTACATGAATTATGAGGTAGATGTATTGTTTCAATCATCGCAAATCTGCCTAAAACGGCAAGTTTTCTCAGGTACGGGTGCGGCAGTGGCGTGCGTCTTTTTCATTGAAACGACCTCGCACGGCCGGCACCGACATATATCGTCGCTGATGATGGAGAGAGCGGTAGCCGGTACATATTGAGCACGGTTCACTAGCAGTTCAATGTGCTCATGACGTGACGAGAGCAAATCTCACGGGTGGGGCGGAAATTCGCCATATTGCTGACATCATCGGCGCCAACAACTGTTTCTTTTGACCCTGCCGGAGTCTTTCAAAACAATAAATGATTGTGTCTGACCCTGCTGACCTCGATTTTGAAAAACTTTTAAAAAAAGGTCATTCAAACGTTAAATCAACTGCAAAGATAATCTTTTATATCACTGAAGTATATACATACGATATGTTGAGAAAAATCTGTACAACTATCGAAATATACGATTACTTGGAACTATTTCGGCTAATCACTTCGCCACCTGCGCGACCTTGTCACTATTGTGGCGCGCTCGTTTGCATTCCGCATATAAGTGGCGAATAAAATCTCCATTTCAACATGAAAGCCTTGACGGTTCAGCGCTGAAGGTGTTTGACTGTGGATCGGCAGGTCACGGGTTCGACCCCCGGTGAATCTGCCGAATTTTTTTTTCTTTTTTTCTTCTACCTTGTCTTGTTATCTAATCATCCATGTACAGATGTTAACATTTTCATTATCATCATTATCATACCCCGCACCCAAACTTTTCAAACTCCAGCACATACTGATTCCGGGCGTTCGAGTACATGAATTATGAGGTAGATGTATTGTTTCAATCATCGCAAATCTGCCTAAAACGGCACGTTTTCTCAGGTACGGGTACGGCAGTGGCGTGCGTCTTTTTCATTGAAACGACCTCGCACGGCCGGCACCGACATATATCGTCGCTGATGATGGAGAGAGCGGTAGCCGGTACATATTGAGCACGGTTCACTGGCAGTTCAATGTGCTCATGACGTGACGAGAGCAAATCTCACGGGTGGGGCGGAAATTCGCCATATTGCTGACATCATCGGCGCCAACAACTGTTTCTTTTGACCCTGCCGGAGTCTTTCAAAACAATAAATGATTGTGTCTGACCCTGCTGACCTCGATTTTGAAAAACTTTTTAAAAAAGGTCATTCAAACGTTAAATCAACTGCAAAGATAATCTTTTATATCACTGAAGTATATACATACGATATGTTGAGAAAAATCTGTACAACTATCGAAATATACGATTACTTGGAACTATTTCGGCTAATCACTTCGCCACCTGCGCGACCTTGTCACTATTGTGGCGCGCTCGTTTGCATACCGCATATAAGAGGCGAATAAAATCTCCATTTCAACACGAAAGCCTTGACGGTTCAGCGCTGAAGGTGTTTGACTGTGGATCGGCAGGTCACGGGTTCCACCCCCGGTGAATCTGCCGAATTTTTTTTTCTTTTTTTCTTCTACCTTGTCTTGTTATCTAATCATCCATGAACAGATGTAAACATTTTCATTATCATACCCCGCACCCAAACTTTTCAAACTCCAGCACATACTGATTCCGGGCGTTCGAGTACATGAATTATGAGGTAGATGTATTGTTTCAATCATCGCAAATCTGCCTAAAACGGCAAGTTTTCTCAGGTACGGGTGCAGCAGTGGCGTGCGTCTTTTTCATTGAAACGACCTCGCACGGCCGGCACCGACATATATCGTCGCTGATGATGGAGAGAGCGGTAGCCGGTACATATTGAGCACGGTTCACTAGCAGTTCAATGTGCTCATGACGTGACGAGAGCAAATCTCACGGGTGGGGCGGAAATTCGCCATATTGCTGACATCATCGGCGCCAACAACTGTTTCTTTTGACCCTGCCGGAGTCTTTCAAAACAATAAATGATTGTGTCTGACCCTGCTGACCTCGATTTTGAAAAACTTTTAAAAAAAGGTCATTCAAACGTTAAATCAACTGCAAAGATAATCTTTTATATCACTGAAGTATATACATACGATATGTTGAGAAAAATCTGTACAACTATCGAAATATACGATTACTTGGAACTATTTCGGCTAATCACTTCGCCACCTGCGCGACCTTGTCACTATTGTAGCGCGCTCGTTTGCATACCGCATATAAGTGGCGAATAAAATCTCCATTTCAACATGAAAGCCTTGACGGTTCAGCGCTGAAGGTGTTTGACTGTGGATCGGCAGGTCACGGGTTCGACCCCCGGTGAATCTGCCGAATTTTTTTTTCTTTTTTTCTTCTACCTTGTCTTGTTATCTAATCATCCATGTACAGATGTAAACATTTTCATTATCATCATTATCATACCCCGCACCCAAACTTTTCAAACTCCAGCACATACTGATTCCGGGCGTTCGAGTACATGAATTATGAGGTAGATGTATTGTTTCAATCATCGCAAATCTGCCTAAAACGGCAAGTTTTCTCAGGTACGGGTACGGCAGTGGCGTGCGTCTTTTTCATTGAAACGACCTCGCACGGCCGGCACCGACATATATCGTCGCTGATGATGGAGAGAGCGGTAGCCGGTACATATTGAGCACGGTTCACTAGCAGTTCAATGTGCTCATGACGTGACGAGAGCAAATCTCACGGGTGGGGCGGAAATTCGCCATATTGCTCACATCATCGGCGCCAACAACTGTTTCTTTTGACCCTGCCGGAGTCTTTCAAAACAATAAATGGTTGTGTCTGACCCTGCTGACCTGATTTTGAAAAACTTTTTAAAAAAGGTCATTCAAACGTTAAATCAACTGCAAAGATAATCGTTTATATCACTGAAGTATATACATACGATATGTTGAGAAAAATCTGTACAGCTATCGAAATATACGATTACTTGGAACTATTTCGGCTAATCACTTCGCCACCTGCGCGACCTTGTCACTATTGTGGCGCGCTCGTTTGCATACCGCATATAAGAGGCGAATAAAATCTCCATTTCAACATGAAAGCCTTGACGGTTCAGCGCTGAAGGTGTTTGACTGTGGATCGGCAGGTCACGGGTTCGACCCCCGGTGAATCTGCCGAATTTTTTTTTTTTCTTCTACCTTGTCTTGTTATCTAATCATCCATGTACAGATGTTAACATTTTCATTATCATCATTATCATACCCCGCACCCAAACTTTTCAAACTCCAGCACATACTGATTCCGGGCGTTCGAGTACATGAATTATGAGGTAGATGTATTGTTTCAATCATCGCAAATCTGCCTAAAACGGCAAGTTTTCTCAGGTACGGGTACGGCAGTGGCGTGCGTCTTTTTCATTGAAACGACCTCGCACGGCCGGCACCGACATATATCGTCGCTGATGATGGAGAGAGCGGTAGCCGGTACATATTGAGCACGGTTTACTAGCAGTTCAATGTGCTCATGACGTGACGAGAGCAAATCTCACGGGTGGGGCGGAAATTCGCCATATTGCTGACATCATCGGCGCCAACAACTGTTTCTTTTGACTCTGCCGGAGTCTTTCAAAACAATAAATGATTGTGTCTGACCCTGCTGACCTCGATTTTGAAAAACTTTTAAAAAAGGTCATTCAAACGTTAAATCAACTGCAAAGATAATCTTTTATATCACTGAAGTATATACATACGATATGTTGAGAAAAATCTGTACAACTATCGAAATATACGATTACTTGGAACTATTTCGGCTAATCACTTCGCCACCTGCGCGACCTTGTCACTATTGTGGCGCGCTCGTTTGCATACCGCATATAAGAGGCGAATAAAATCTCCATTTCAACACGAAAGCCTTGACGGTTCAGCGCTGAAGGTGTTTGACTGTGGATCGGCAGGTCACGGGTTCGACCCCCGGTGAATCTCCCGAATTTTTTTTTCTTTTTTTCTTCTACCTTGTCTTGTTATCTAATCATCCATGTACAGATGAAAACATTTTCATTATCATCATTATCATACCCCGCACCCAAACTTTTCAAACTCCAGCACATACTGATTCCGGGCGTTCGAGTACATGAATTATGAGGTAGATGTATTGTTTCAATCATCGCAAATCTGCCTAAAACGGCAAGTTTTCTCAGGTACGGGTACGGCAGTGGCGTGCGTCTTTTTCATTGAAACGACCTCGCACGGCCGGCACCGACATATATCGTCGCTGATGATGGAGAGAGCGGTAGCCGGTACATATTGAGCACGGTTCACTAGCAGTTCAATGTGCTCATGACGTGACGAGAGCAAATCTCACGGGTGGGGCGGAAATTCGCCATATTGCTGACATCATCGGCGCCAACAACTGTTTCTTTTGACTCTGCCGGAGTCTTTCAAAACAATAAATGATTGTGTCTGACCCTGCTGACCTCGATTTTGAAAAACTTTTAAAAAAGGTCATTCAAACGTTAAATCAACTGCAAAGATAATCTTTTATATCACTGAAGTATATACATACGATATGTTGAGAAAAATCTGTACAACTATCGAAATATACGATTACTTGGAACTATTTCGGCTAATCACTTCGCCACCTGCGCGACCTTGTCACTATTGTGGCGCGCTCGTTTGCATACCGCATATAAGAGGCGAATAAAATCTCCATTTCAACACGAAAGCCTTGACGGTTCAGCGCTGAAGGTGTTTGACTGTGGATCGGCAGGTCACGGGTTCGACCCCCGGTGAATCTCCCGAATTTTTTTTTCTTTTTTTCTTCTACCTTGTCTTGTTATCTAATCATCCATGTACAGATGAAAACATTTTCATTATCATCATTATCATACCCCGCACCCAAACTTTTCAAACTCCAGCACATACTGATTCCGGGCGTTCGAGTACATGAATTATGAGGTAGATGTATTGTTTCAATCATCGCAAATCTGCCTAAAACGGCAAGTTTTCTCAGGTACGGGTACGGCAGTGGCGTGCGTCTTTTTCATTGAAACGACCTCGCACGGCCGGCACCGACATATATCGTCGCTGATGATGGAGAGAGCGGTAGCCGGTACATATTGAGCACGGTTCACTAGCAGTTCAATGTGCTCATGACGTGACGAGAGCAAATCTCACGGGTGGGGCGGAAATTCGCCATATTGCTGACATCATCGGCGCCAACAACTGTTTCTTTTGACTCTGCCGGAGTCTTTCAAAACAATAAATGATTGTGTCTGACCCTGCTGACCTCGATTTTGAAAAACTTTTAAAAAAGGTCATTCAAACGTTAAATCAACTGCAAAGATAATCTTTTATATCACTGAAGTATATACATACGATATGTTGAGAAAAATCTGTACAACTATCGAAATATACGATTACTTGGAACTATTTCGGCTAATCACTTCGCCACCTGCGCGACCTTGTCACTATTGTGGCGCGCTCGTTTGCATACCGCATATAAGAGGCGAATAAAATCTCCATTTCAACACGAAAGCCTTGACGGTTCAGCGCTGAAGGTGTTTGACTGTGGATCGGCAGGTCACGGGTTCGACCCCCGGTGAATCTCCCGAATTTTTTTTCTTTTTTTCTTCTACCTTGTCTTGTTATCTAATCATCCATGTACAGATGAAAACATTTTCATTATCATCATTATCATACCCCGCACCCAAACTTTTCAAACTCCAGCACATACTGATTCCGGGCGTTCGAGTACATGAATTATGAGGTAGATGTATTGTTTCAATCATCGCAAATCTGCCTAAAACGGCAAGTTTTCTCAGGTACGGGTACGGCAGTGGCGTGCGTCTTTTTCATTGAAACGACCTCGCACGGCCGGCACCGACATATATCGTCGCTGATGATGGAGAGAGCGGTAGCCGGTACATATTGAGCACGGTTCACTAGCAGTTCAATGTGCTCATGACGTGACGAGAGCAAATCTCACGGGTGGGGCGGAAATTCGCCATATTGCTGACATCATCGGCGCCAACAACTGTTTCTTTTGACTCTGCCGGAGTCTTTCAAAACAATAAATGATTGTGTCTGACCCTGCTGACCTCGATTTTGAAAAACTTTTAAAAAAGGTCATTCAAACGTTAAATCAACTGCAAAGATAATCTTTTATATCACTGAAGTATATACATACGATATGTTGAGAAAAATCTTTACAACTATCGAAATATACGATTACTTGGAACTATTTCGGCTAATCACTTCGCCACCTGCGCGACCTTGTCACTATTGTGGCGCGCTCGTTTGCATACCGCATATAAGAGGCGAATAAAATCTCTATTTCAACACGAATGCCTTGACGGTTCAGCGCTGAAGGTGTTTGACTGTGGATCGGCAGGTCACGGGTTCGACCCCCGGTGAATCTGCCGAATTTTTTTTTCTTTTTTCTTCTACCTTGTCTTGTTATCTAATCATCCATGTACAGATGTAAACATTTTTATTATCATCATTATCATACCCCGCACCCAAACTTTTCAAACTCCAGCACATACTGATTCCGGGCGTTCGAGTACATGAATTATGAGGTAGATGTATTGTTTCAATCATCGCAAATCTGCCTAAAACGGCAAGTTTTCTCAGGTACGGGTACGGCAGTGGCGTGCGTCTTTTTCATTGAAACGACCTCGCACGGCCGGCACCGACATATATCGTCGCTGATGATGGAGAGAGCGGTAGCCGGTACATATTGAGCACGGTTCACTAGCAGTTCAATGTGCTCATGACGTGACGAGAGCAAATCTCACGGGTGGGGCGGAAATTCGCCATATTGCTGACATCATCGGCGCCAACAACTGTTTCTTTTGACCCTGCCGGAGTCTTTCAAAACAATAAATGATTGTGTCTGACCCTGCTGACCTCGATTTTGAAAAACTTTTAAAAAAAGGTCATTCAAACGTTAAATCAACCGAAAATATAATCTTTTATATCACTGAAGTATATACATACGATATGTTGAGAAAAATCTGTACAACTATCGAAATATACGATTACTTGGAACTATTTCGGCTAATCACTTCGCCACCTGCGCGACCTTGTCACTATTGTGGCGCGCTCGTTTGCATACCGCATATAAGAGGCGAATAAAATCTCCATTTCAACACGAAAGCCTTGACGGTTCAGCGCTGAAGGTGTTTGACTGTGGATCGGCAGGTCACGGGTTCGACCCCCGGTGAATCTCCCGAATTTTTTTTTCTTTTTTTCTTCTACCTTGTCTTGTTATCTAATCATCCATGTACAGATGAAAACATTTTCATTATCATCATTATCATACCTCGCACCCAAACTTTTCAAACTCCAGCACATACTGATTCCGGGCGTTCGAGTACATGAATTAATAGGTAGATGTATTGTTTCAATCATCGCAAATCTGCCTTAAACGGCAAGTTTTCTCAGGTACGGGTACGGCAGTGGCGTGCGTCTTTTTCATTGAAACGACCTCGCACGGCCGGCACCGACATATATCGTCGCTGATGATGGAGAGAGCGGTAGCCGGTACATATTGAGCACGGTTCACTAGCAGTTCAATGTGCTCATGACGTGACGAGAGCAAATCTCACGGGTGGGGCGGAAATTCGCCATATTGCTGACATCATCGGCGCCAACAACTGTTTCTTTTGACCCTGCCGGAGTCTTTCAAAACAATAAATGATTGTGTCTGACCCTGCTGACCTCGATTTTGAAAAACTTTTTAAAAAAGGTCATGCAAACTTTAAATCAACTGCAAAGATAATCGTTTATATCACTGAAGTATATACATACGATATGTTGAGAAAAATCTGTACAACTATCGAAATATACGATTACTTGGAACTATTTCGGCTAATCACTTCGCCACCTGCGCGACCTTGTCACTATTGTGGCGCGCTCGTTTGCATACCGCATAATATGTAAAGTCAAGAACTTAGTGAGCCCCCCTTTAGGTCGGGGGAGCTCCCCCGAACCCCCCTACGAGCATATGTTAAGTGCAAGCTCTAACAACTACAGCTGTTACAATGGGGGGACACCCCCCAAACCCCCCTCCGTCGACATAGGTTTTACCAGTGCGTTGGGGGGAAGCTCCCCCCAAACCCCCCCGGTGGACAGTCAACTAGCCCTTCTGTGTCATACTGCTGGAGGGGGGGGGGGGTGCGATGGGACCATCCATATAGTTCCTTCCGACACATTTTTGTTTTGGTAATGTAATACATTGTGATTGTCCTTATTCACGGGAATCGGGCGTTTCCAGTGATATACGACACTTAAATGGATTGTCCTCATGCATTCACTTTGGAAACGCATTTTAAAATAGATGTCACGTCCTGTTAATGGGGCACGTCATCATCCCGTACATTTGGGAAAAACTCCCTAACGAGACCGGAGCAGACGGCTGAAAGTAGTTTATTTATTGGCCGCTAGGGTACAGAATGTACGTCGTTCACCCGAAATTTTCACGCAACTATAGCTAAATAGAGCTAGTTCTAGTTTGTGATTCATTTTGATACTTCAGATTTGGGCAGTAGACCAATATAACTTAGTCGTCAGTGTGGTTTTAAGCTGGAAAAACGTATTTATTTTTCTTAAAGTGCCTTTTTTGGACGGGTGTGTGCGATTGTTTTGTTTTTATGTCACGTGACCTCGACCATGTCGACACAAAATTGAAATAAACCACCCTTTTCTGTCATTATTTAGGACGGATATTTCTCTAATAAAAATATTAATATAATTGGCCAATTTCTTAGGCATATGATGTAGCGAATTCCCATGAAGATTTAAATTTAATTTAACTTAATTTCAACAAATGGGATAGCAACCACCACCGGAAGATCGCGGAGAAATCGGTAAACTCAACGGAGTTAATTCAGAAAAATACCAAAAAAAATTGTTTGTTGGATATACAATAATTACTCTCTTTATTTCTCTTCATTTACATTATATACTCCCGCACACACGTGTATCTTAAGAGCCCCTCCTAAAGGGGGTCTTATAAGAGGCGAATAAAATCTCCATTTCAACATGAAAGCCTTGACGGTTCAGCGCTGAAGGTGTTTGACTGTGGATCGGCAGGTCACGGGTTCGACCCCTGGTGAATCTGCCGAATTTTTTTTTCTTTTTCTTCTACCTTGTCTTGTTATCTAATCATCCATGTACAGATGTAAACATTTTCATTATCATCATTATCATACCCCGCACCCAAACTTTTCAAACTCCAGCACATACTGATTCCGGGCGTTTGAGTACATGAGTTATGAGGTAGATGTATTGTTTCAATCATCGCAAACCTGCCTAAAACGGCAAGTTTTCTCAGGTACGGGTACGGCAGTGGCGTGCGTCTTTTTCATTGAAACGACCTCGCACGGCCGGCACCGACATATATCGTCGCTGATGATGGAGAGAGCGTTAGCCGGTACATATTGAGCACGGTTCACTAGCAGTGCAATGTGCTCATGACGTGACGAGAGCAAATCTCACGGGTGGGGCGGAAATTCGCCATATTGCTGACATCATCGGCGCCAACAACTGTTTCTTTTGACCCTGCCGGAGTCTTTCAAAACAATAAATGATTGTGTCTGACCCTGCTGACCTCGATTTTGAAAAACTTTTAAAAAAAGGTCATTCAAACGTTAAATCAACTTTGAAACATATGATGACAAGACACATAACCAATTGCAACTTACACCATAACATTCAATGATTCACCAATGACCCCAAGCTGTTGGTTAACTTTGTTTCTTTTTTACATTATTCACCAACTTCATAACACACATAATTAGGGTCCTCATTAGGGTCGATACAATTCTCTTGTCGGTATGTCCTAACTATGCTAATTAACACTCTAACTATCTTTGTTATATAACCGATTTCTCGAGGGAAAATCCTTCTCCGACAAAAAATAAGACACCTTTTTGGCTCACCGTAGGAACTGATGAAAGGAATAGGGTAAGAAACATTTTCAAAGACCAAATATTATTATCACTTTTTTTCTGCTCAAAATGAACCAACATCATCAGTCCCAAAACTTTTTTGACTCTGAAAATGTAAGCGCCTTAGCTACGGCATTGTTCCTATGTAAAGTAAAAAGAAAACTAGATTAAAAAGTTTAAGGCATTTAATTGTATTGACCTGTGTGGTAAGCTCACACAACCAATCACTTCAAGGAAGTTGAAGACATAAAGTGTGTTTGCCTTAAAAGTTTACCAAATAAGACATGCGCCCATTTCCTCAGAACTCCAGCCCAATATTAGCTCACGGAAACGGCCGTCCTGTGTCACAAGCCTCCAAGGCAAAGGCTAACATCAATTTATTTATTCAGTTTATCTTGTTTGTTGACTGATGTCCGAGCTTTCTCCGTTTATTTTCTTGCTCGGGGCGGAATCAATGAGGTTGATAAAGTGACGGGCGATCGTGAATGATGGCTTCGATATGTGCTCTCCCTCCGGATTGATCGAGGTTACAACCTATCAGTGGCTCTTTGTTGCTACTCTAACTGGCTGCGGGCGAAGCCTTTCTTTCTCATACTACCGTTTAAGGACAGAAAATTGCTTGAGCAAGGCTTGGTGGGCTTTTCAGTTGTTGGTTACGGTTAATATGAAAGGACCTCATATATCGCGGTGTGTAAGCTGTGTGTTTTTGTTACCTTTATTTCATGGAATGTTGTTGGCATCATTGACAACAGGAATTGAAGCTTTTCTGGTGCAAAGGCTTTATACCTGATCTGTTAAGTGATGATGATGATGATGATGATGATGATGATGACGACGACGACGACGACGACGACGACGACGACGACGATGTCGATGCATTCTATCTACACTGATTAAACAGAAGCTGACGCAGAGCGAGCGGACAATGTTACCTAGATGTAGATATGGAACAAAGATGAAATGTATCAAACAACTGGCGTACATTGGTTTAAAAATTGATTCAGCCTCTTTTACGTTTAAAAACTTAACATTAAATTTGTTGCCAAACCATCACCTGATGCTCGACAGCTAATCAGGCATTTCAACACGGAAACATTATATTACCAAAAGCATTCCTCAGTCACAGCTGATGTCTGATCAAAGTTAGATCACCCACTCTTCGTTCCGTTCCAAAGAACTCAGCCATTTCTGGAATATCAAATGTTCTATAAACCTCAAGCTATAGGGAAAACTGATGTGAGTCTGGTCCTATAGCATCATCTTAGTTCACGGTTCAGTTAGGCATCCAATATCATCATCTGTTTGATGTTAGATGTAAAGACACTATCATCAATACCTCACCATGACCATGTTAAAGCCCAATGGGGCTTTAGTTGAAATTGGCTGGAATCTATTGGAAGGTGCTGGCTAGCTAAGTCACAGAGGTCACCTTTCGCGATATTTCCCACGAGTAGTTTACTCAGACGCGTTTCTTATCGTGATTGTAGCTACAGCATGGGTTCAAAGTCACATTTTGAAGGAGAGCAATATAGGATAAAATGCCAAAACGAACATTTCGAAATGACGTTCCTGATTAGACACATCGGCGCTACAATTGAGGAAGAGGTTACCTATTGATCAAGACGGGCTGTAGATCGGGCTTTCCACTCTGAAGTCATCGGAGCCGCTCTTGTTTGGAAATGATTTAGACTTCTCACAACCATACTGCCACTTTCAAGTGGTTGTTTTCAGATTCTGTCAACACTGCGCCTCAATGTTGGCCAGGTCAGAGGTCTGCATTAGCAATCTATTTCATCTTCTATTTGCAAAGGCAGATGTTTCCATAGTCTAAAATCTGTCTGGCCTCGTGAGCAGGTTCCCGCTATCAGTTTCGATATTTCATTCTCTCATTTGCTATTGGTCATGAGTAACGGAACAGTCCACAAAAGCAATAGGATTGATAACACGCGGTCTGATTATCGTAGAAGTCATTTGGGATTCAGCGAAGAGGCACGGGCCGCTCGCGTGTGGATCCTTTGACCAGGCTAATTGGCCAATTACGAGGACTAGTGCAACATGTCTGGAGGAAGCGTTATCATTTCTCTGCTTCCCATTGACCTCCCCGGAGATTCTCGTGATACCAGCGCTGACCAACACACATCATAGGCGTCATTGCATGACGCTTGCTGGAATCCGGGGACAGATAATTATCATCGTTTTGTTGGTTGGATGGCTAGTCTTGGTGATAGTTACACTTGGCTAGTGGATGTGTTGATTGGAGGGGATATCATACATTAGTATGCACGGCTCGTCTCTAACGTCAATGATTGGACCAATGTTACTCGCCCGCAGCCAGTTTCGTTTGTAAAGTCCTGATTGAATTCTGCGAGCATTTCTCACCAGAACTTTTAGTTATAATATGTTTAAGTACAGAAATTTCTAACCTGAAGGGGCTAAATGTCGAAAAAAAAGTCAAAATTTTGAAAAATTTTCAAAGTCAAAAAGGTTTTGAGACTGATGATTTTGGTTCATTTTGAGTAAAAAAAAACAAGTTAAAAAAAAATTTTAGACTCAGAAATTTTTTTAACTTTCAGTCAGTTCAACACCTTCGACAACACCCGAGGTCAAGTGACCTTGCATTGCCTGAAAGGACGTAAATTACATTTAACTTTATTCATGGTTGGAAAGTTAGATTTCCATTGGCTTGATCAATTCAAACAGGGTCTACTCTAACCTGCTCAGGTGTAAACTCATCTGTATTCAGTTCTAAATCCTTGCTGAAATTAGGTTATGATATATTGATTATGAGTTGATGAACTGAGAGAGCATCACTCCCTCGTCACGTTCGAGCCGGCATAAACCTTAGCTTGGGTAATCATGGCTAATTTAAAAGTTGAAGAGTCTGGGTCTACTCTGACCTTCTCTGATGTAATTAAACTCATCTGTATTCAGCTCTAAATACTTGCTGAGATTGGGTCATAATGTTTATCATTTATGAGTTGATGAACAGAACATCACTCCCTCGCCTCGGTCGGGCCGCCATAAACCATGGCTTGGGTAATCAAGGATAACTTCAAATTGAGGAGTTTAGGTTAGTGGTATCATCAAAATATAAGAAGGCTTCTCTCGGTGGAATCGCTCACTGTCGGTATTCACCTACGTGTTTTTTCATTACGAACTTGAAACTAAGACTAGCTTGGTGATTGCTTGATGTAATATGTTGTAAACACTATCACCCCTACCTCTCGGCTGCTTTTTCTCTAATCGGCCTGTAGTCGCCTGCAAGAGGTAATTTTCAATATTGGTGTTAACCAGTCACTGTTTCCTTTCGCAATGTCCATAATGTTATGCAGATTGGTGGCTGTCAAGAGGGGAGCGAGTAGGCTGCAGACCCAATTCTTCCTGTTCCCGCAGAGGTTATGAAGAAGACTTGTTCCGCTCAGAAAGGATTCCAACAACATACCCAATTAGCCGCCCGGAGAAGAATTAGCTGCTGTATCTAAACTATTTGCGTTAATTCAATCTGATTTTTCGATCGATTTCCTACTTATTACATTAAGTTTGAGGCAGCGTTACCGAATATTAAATTGCACACATCGCCGTAGGAGTTGTGCAAAATTTAATCAACGTTGCTTTGTGGAGAAAAAAATACGGCGGGTTACTATACAGAGTGTTTCTTCACCATTTCATCGAACCCTAGGGCTAACGAATATTACATCTGCACAATATGTATATATTGATATCTTGACCTCTGGGCTCACAATTCCTCGTCCAACCATTCATCCGTGCCGACCGATACGATTCCCACACCCTTCAGCTACTGTTCAGGATGTGACGACAGTAAGAGAAACATCTCCTCGGGTTAAACAATCTGTACGACCTTTGGATAAAATCCGGACTTGTTGATAGATACTTGATTGGAAGATGATAACCTGTTTAAAGCTGACCTGGTCGTAGGGATAGCCTCCTCGGCCCTACCTCTGTCATGGCTGTTACGGTATCAGCTCCAACTATCGAGTCGATGCCCCGGCCCGGCACTGCGTAGGATAGCCTCCTCGGCCCTACCTCTCTCATGGCTGTTACGGTATCAGCTCCAACTATCGAGTCGATGCCCCGGCTCAGCACTGCGTAGGATAGCCTCCTCAGCCCTACCTCTCTCATGGCTGTTACTGTATCAGCTCCAACTATCGAGTCGATGCCCCGGCCCGGCACTGCGTAGGATAGCTTCCTCGGTCCTACCTCTCTCATGGCTGTTACGGTATCAGCTCCAACTATCAAGTCGATGCCCCGGCCCGGCACTGCGTAGGATAGCCCGCTGATCATCGCTTGACCTTTGGTGACTCTGAGAAGTGTGAAATTGATTGGATAAGGTTTTATTATCAGCCTGATTCTGCTGTTGAACTTTATTCCATGCTTGGCAGCCTGATTTATTTACGGCCCTCGATCATATAATGTAATACAACTATTGTTTACTCCGCTGCGAAATAACATCAATACTAGCTCTCCCCAGCTCTGATAGAACATTGGATTGGCCGGAAACTGTGGGCTCTTGCCGCTATCAACTGGAGCGGCGGTCCAATTAGTTTGTTCAGTGCCTTTGACTCCAGCTTGCAAATGGGGTTTGGCCATGCGAGATCAGGAAACGGAAGCATTTCACAAGTTGCTTTTTGACACAAGACCTAAAGAAGTTTAGGTTCGTTTTCTCATTGAAGTTGTTTTATGTTTGTTCCTGCCTTAGGCAGTACCACTTATAGTGGCCAACGATATAGAAAATGGGATTCAGCGTTTGTTTTCAATCTAAACGCTCGGCCTAGCATCTCTTGTTGTTTGGAATGATTCAATAATCACAGATGGAATGATTGTACAAATACATATCTACATGTTTTGTGTTCGTGCTAGTCAGCCCAACGACAAAAGAAATAGCATCAGTCGCTTCACGTTACAGAGATCAAGCAATTTTATTTCCGTAGTTAAGATTGAATTTGTACTTTTCATTTGTTCGTGCATGATCTTATTCATTCGCAATTGGTAATGAAACGATAAAATGATAAATAGAACGAAAGTTGCTGAGAGCCGGATAACATTATAGATGACCGCATTATAGCAAAACGATGCCGAGACACATATGACATGTCTCATTTCATCTTTGACAAGGCAGAGATGAATGATTGGAAGCCTAGCGTGACAACTTCACCGAAGCAGAAAGAAACTGTAATGAAATGTTTGTCTGGTATAGTATTTCAATCAGGAAGAAGCTAAATTGAAAATACCATCGAAGAGGTATCTTCTATGTCCAATCTGACTTTTAATCTAAATGTTTGGCTTAGCATTTCTTGTCGTTAGGAATGATTCAATAATGATAGATGATGAGATCGCGGTATCAAATACATTTGAAGGACAAAGAATGTCAATCATTTAGGCTTCACATGCAGACTTGAGACAAACATGATGGCACGGCAATGTTGATATGCGGTTGCAGGGAGTTGTCCAATGAATAGTTGCTTATCCCATCCATCATCATTGCGAGTTCTGACATGCAATATCTCTCCTAACTCATATTGACAATGTCCTTGCAAAAACCTGCCGAATTGACAAGCTTACTGATGTCAGCAGTTTTGCACACGCATCATCGCACACTTCGCTTGCTTGAATTGTCACTGTAATAGCCTGCCAAACAAGCTGAATATTACTCATGCCTAATGCACAACATTACCGCAACAACCAGCGTCGCTTAGCGTTTTTTCTGGGCTAAGAGAAGCCAAATTGGATTAGCGATCTGGCGACACGGTTTGTGTGCATGAGTGATATGGAAATATCCTTGGAAGATCTGCTACTCCAGCTATTTGCACAAACGGTCTCCGACTTGTGGCCAGTTCTGGTCGTCGTTGGATGTGTAGGCGTGTCAAAACGATGCGTCAGCATCAGCTTGTATCACCTCTAGTCACCTTGTCCAGCGCACGGAAGCGTATCAGATGATAGAGGTTGGTGACATTAATATTCGCCAATCGTAGTCTCCTCATTGATGAATCAGAAAGCATGCTATCGTCTAGACTAAGCGAGGATTGCGAAATGCCAATTTGAGTAGGCCCTCTGCAAGACATCCGCATATTCTTACCAACTTTCAGTGAAACAGAACAGCCATTAGAATTCACGCGGGTCTGATTTGCCCGAAAGACAGATGTTCTCTCTTCAGCATTTGAAGAGAAGCAGATGTTGCCGACGAAAAAGAAAACAGACGTAAATTGGCACGGAAAATGTTCACGGGTGTTGATGTCGATTTAATTTACCACATTGAATAATTCATTTGGATTTCCAACGACTTATCAACTGACGTTGCTCAGGAAATCTTCATTTGAATTATTGAATTTGATTCCGATTCTTTCTCGTTATGACTAAGGAGATAATCATTACATCAACTTACGGGGTCCTTAGTTTCTGGATGCATGGTAGTTGAATGGGAGGTTTGAAGGCCGTCTTGGAAACCCAGTTCAACCAGTTATAAACTTCTATCTTAAAAAAGGTAGCCGAATTCATACTCCGACGCAAGATCTTCGGCGTCCACCGCGCTATGAAACACGGGACGCTGATGTACAAACTAGGCTCACACCAGCGTCCGAATGGCCAAATCTGGAATAGACAATACATCGATGTGCTTTTGGTTTGCCTCAACAGGCGTGAGTTGATTACTCAAAGTCCCATGCGATTATTGGTCGACAACGTGAGGCCTCGGGTTGCTAAATCTCGCCGATTGCAAAGCTTTTTCTTTTGGCTAAATTACGGGATGGCTGTATCACGAAATCAAACCTCATTGAGCCGGCGCGTTTGCTCATTGTTTGCTCTACAGCATTGTCACTTACTTCTTTATGTGGTCTTGACATAAACATCGGCGATCCCATAAATCACGGCATTATCACCTTGAAAAAGCAAAGGCTCGAGATGGAATAGAAAACAAGGAGAAAGTAGAAATGTTCTTATTGTGATTCTGGTGCGGTCATGGCTCGTCTCACGCTCGATTACTTTAGTGGAGAGGTTGTGGTGAGACCATAAAGGTCCTGTTGAACCACTGGTGTACTTGGCTTGGACCTTTATCAACCAGATTGCGTGTGCCTAACTGTGCCTTAGATGATACAGGGGATCTGCCTCCCATATGCAGACTTAGACCTTCGTGATAAGCTGTCCATAACCAGTAGGTTCAGCCGGATGAGCCTAGTCAAAAGCTGCTCTGTCATGTGCATGTTATTATTGAGAGCCAACGTTGATAACTTCGATATCTCAGTCAGCCAGTCCTATTCCTTCTACCACTAAGTTCATCTTAGATCCATCCTCATGTCTTCTCTCGACTTCTCGTTTCAGGGCTGAGAAATACAAAGACGAAAACAGTCGAAATGTCTCCTTGTTACTGGACTCCTTCTTAGAAGGTTATGACAAGAGACTTCGACCTAATTATAGAGGTAAAGATCAGAAACCTGGTATGTATGGACAAGAGGAACGAGAGGCAAGTTTGCAGCAGAATCTGATGATGAATCTGGGTCTGCTTTGGCTCCGTTCTTAAGGTCCATCTAGTCTGTAGTAAGTAGAGTTTGAGATGTAACAAGAAAGTGAGACCTTTAGGCGTATAATCATTCCTTTCCGCGCGATCATCCATTGTCTTTGTTTCTACATCTGTGTCCCCATTACGTTTATAAAAAGGTTACCAGTTCAGAGCGCACATTTGTTGAGCAACGTTTCGCCTCTTTTTACATTGCGATTGTACAGGAGATCTGACGTTAGTGTCCGTTGGCGTTTTCCTATTCGCATATGTCTGAAATCATCAACGTCAACAGTTCGTATAATACCAGCCTAATGTTATCATCCTTGTTACATCTCACATTGTAGGAACCCCTTCCAAAAACAATTACAAGTAGTAGGTGAACTGGAAACATTATGAGTTATGAGTTAAAGAGGACGCAAGCTAAAATGGATAAAAACAGTACCCAAAAAGCAATTGCAAACAAAATAAACTTGTTCATATCTAAAATTTGATATGGGGTGGGCCAGCGCGAAGCCTTGAAACTGTCTAATCATGAGCTCGATGGTCTATAGATCAGGCATAGTCAGAATTCAAGCTAGGTTTCTGCTGCAAATCAAATACGTGTTTTTCATAAACGGTTTGTCGTTTTAAGATTTCTTTTCAATTCAACTTTTCAACGCATTTCGTGTGTAGTCTTGCTTGTTTCATCATTTGTCTCTGATGAGCACGGTTTTAACCTTCTATGTGTTACCATGTCAAAGGGTTTTTGTGATGGGTGGTGTAACACACAGCAAAGATTACCTATCAAATAAATGTGATGTATTTTTCCAAATCCTTAATTTTCCAGATTCGATTTCGTGTTTTTTTAAAACTAGATGTTAATGATAACTTTTTCTGAATGTTTTCTGATGTTTATTTAGTGTCGTGTTGTATGTGACTCAAACTTTTACTGTTAATGTTGTTTTAAAGAAAGAAAGACAGGAAATCCTGCCGATAGAAGATCATGCATGTGTCTTACTTACTTAACTTCTATTAGATTTTTGCATTAATCTTTCAAAAGTACATTTAATCCCATTAAACTTGTTAAACCGTTAGGTAAATAGTTTTAGCAGTACAATAAATTAGTCTCAATTCAAAAGGGTCGATGGAATATTTCATTTAAATCTTGATGCAGTCAATCATTTGAACCAGATTGTAACTATAATCACACTAGCATTGTCTTTGTTACTACCATTGACTTCCATTTTGCTTTGTTCAATCTAATTAGCAAAGATCTTTAAACAAATCGAAAGTGTACTTTGCCTCTTGTACACTTTTGGAGATGTTTTTCATTCCATTATAAATGCCTTTCTCATTGTTTTACTTAGGTCCACCAGTTGAAGTGAATGTGAGCATGTGGGTACAGAGTGTCAGCTCAATCTCAGAGGTGGATATGGTAGGTTTTCCAATGTTGTAGTCGGTGATTTGTAAACAACGAGGGACCAGTATCACCATTGTTGTATAGGTTCAACAGTGTTAAGGTGAATGGAGTAAACACGTATAGAACACTGCACTATACATGAAGTTGTACGAAACCTTTCCTTGTGACAAACTGATCCCCTACCCCAAAAAGATCATATCCTTGACATCTCGCGTGGTTTTCCTCTCTCGGGATTTCACGCGTGTCTTTACCTCAATCAAGTTCACGTGACCTATCTGGTGATGGTGTCATCTGCAAGATTGACAGACATGTGGCCCATGATTGGTTTTATTGATTCAGGTGATGTGGATGGAATATCATAACTGGGACTGGCGAGGCTTCAGTGATCACAGAATATAAAGAAAGAAGGCATCCGTAGTAGTGTACATGTGACGGAAACTTTCAATCTCCAAAGAGAGAACATTGACTATTCACTGCGAGTCCGCTATCAGAACTCTTTACCGAGCAGGTCAACACTTAACGACGGTTACCAATGACGGGGCGAGGAGATTGGGTGGGTTTTGCGAGCTAAGAGGCCATTTTCTCTGCGCTCTGCATCCCGTCATGAAATAAACGCTGCACAGAATCTCCTGCTCAGAGGAGTTCATGTGAACTATGTGGATTTCCCGTCCCAGGACAAAATGGCTTTGAAGAGCGTGATGGGTGATGCTGTGCTAGTATGAAAACGACTTGCATTTGCGTTGTTCCCCTCGTTAAGTATCAACACTTGCTCACGACCACATCGGGTTATAGGATAGCTGCATCGCCAAGATGAATAGCTCAGCAATGAGAGCAGCTGCTTCTTTGTTCGGCACCAAAGGCAAATTGCAATGCTGATGAAAAAACCTATGCAGTAATGATTCTTTGAATGGTGAGGCATCAATCATACTTAATGCCACCTGCGTAAGGAACTCGCTTGCGACTGCTGACTCTGCAGGTGATCAGCGCCTCATAGTTCTGACACAATGACTTCTCATTGTCTCTGAGGACCTTGGTTAAGAAGACGGCTCTGCCAAGGTGTTCGTCTGCATCGAGATTCTAGCGAAGCCGCAGAACAGCTTCCCTTACAGAATCTCTCATACCAGGGCTACCCAACCTCACTAGTTGCCGCATCAAACTTATCAACAAGACAAAAAGTGTCCACATCAGATATTAATGGCGCGATCCGCCGATTCCAATCTAACCGTGTCTGTGTTAAAAGAAGATACATCTGGTAAAAAAGGACGGCTTAAGATTGCTGTTGGACATTCCCTTGGCCATCGATCACCTAAGGTCGAAGTCAAGTGTACTTTTACCACGAAAACATGCTCAAAGTGCTTAGACAGCTTGTTCAAAGAGGGTTGTCGAGCGCTTAACTTGTCTCCGAGTTTGACCTGAAATAAGAGCCTGTATGAGGATGCGAGCTCAAGCCCCTTCCAATAGCGTTGTCTGCCAAAAAAGATCCTGATCAAGAGTCCGATGCTTCATATGTCGCGTACGTGAATGAATTGATTACATGAAAAAAGCCCTCGATAATTGCGCTAGCCCGCCTAATGAGACGTGATTGCAGAGACCACGCTCTTACCCAACACAAACCGAAAGTTGAACATGAAAATGCAAAAAATTGTAAAGTCGACGCATGAATTCGTTTTGTAAGCTCACACTCATCAACACTCCATTAATGAAACCACTAATTTGTCACAATTCAAATCATACTAAAGGCGGCTTCGTTTTATTGCCGGGACGCGCATTGAATACATTAACTATCATCGAAGCGAGGCGCGCGGTTTTACGTGTGTGGTATTCTGATTTTACCATTAACTCGTGTAAGGGATTATAAGGTGTCGTGGTCGGAATGACAACTTGAGAGATTTTGGTGATCAGCAAGTCATCCTTGATTAAAAACATTTTTCGCATTGCTCACTTCGGAATATCATATGACATAGGTCATGAATGGATTGAATACATAACAATTCTTTTTGAATACCAAGCCACTTGATATATTTCCACATTCGCCACTTCCAGCAAGCAGACTTTAAGAACTCTTGATCAGGGATTGGCCAATCGGGATGCAGGTTTTGGCAATGCATTCATGGCCAGGATGATTACTCGGCCTTTAATTGGCCGAGTCCCAAATCCCTGCCAGAGGAAAGTGGCGAATGCAATTCTTGTTTTATGTTAACTCTCTCTTTCTTCCAGGATTTTACCCTTGATATGTACTTCCGTCAGACTTGGACAGACCCCCGACTCCGCTTCACCGAAATCAATGAAGAGCTATCTATCTCAGCCGACATGCTTCAGAAGATATGGTGGCCTGATACCTTTTTTGCCAATGCAAAAAGTGCCCAGTTCCACACGGCCACAACCAAGAATGCATTCCTTCGGATCTCCCCTCAAGGGAACGTTCTCAACAGTCTCAGGTGGGTCTTTTGCTATCTTAAAGCCTTCTACGTCCTCAGCCCTACCCTATGCCATTTCCTTAGAAGTAACGGAAGTAGCATGTTTGTGTTAAGCTTTCAAGTCCCTTCTACACCATGCCGAATTCCTGATGCCGATCATCGCTTGCTTTGTCTCTCATCCTAGCATCGTCGAGCACAAGGCTCCCGTCTCTCTGCAGGACGCTGCCACCATAATGAGGCAGCCAATTACACTTAGTTCAGTCGACTAACTGTCACTCATATAATAAAGCATCGCCTTCGATTGGTGATTCAAAGGCTACATCGTGCAAAGTTTACTTTGATCATGGGCGATCACAATTTTCGTGTCCCGGCATCGCCTTAACATATACTGCCAATCATCTGCAGTGAAGCCTCAAGAAATGTCACTGGGTGGGTTTTTGACCAAGTTATGGAGGATGAGTCTTTGCGTTTGTTTTTCTCAGACATTGCCATTGATTTTGATGTCATCTTTTCTCGTGCTTAAACAAGAACGGTCTCTGAGGAGCAGGCAAATGCCACGGGGAGATGTGAAACCTCATAAGAGATGCCAACCTAATAAAATGCTGGCGATTCAAAATTACATCAGCGCCATCAGCAAATCACGTTTTTTGTTCCTAATTGAATCCTGGTAAAGAGATAGTTGCGAAATTGTTGCCTGGAATTTGGTTAGTCAGGTAGTAAAGTATTGGGATTGCTTGATGTGAAATTTATCATCTCACTCTACGGAAACTCGAGAAAGATAACCGAGAGTTACCAATGTTGGATATTTCAAGTAGAATTCATTAGAGTCAGACCGACACTGGCGTTTACTTGTGGTCCAAGACGTGTGCAATACTAAGAGTTTACCAGTGTTCGGTACTGAAATTATCGTCAACTTCGAGTCTGGAGTCTAGTGTCGTCAACTAAGTCAAGTAAGAGCCACTAAGTCAACAAGGCATCATTTGCTAATTATTCATATTCGTGTTTCGTCTGAATCAGTTGATTTGATTAGCTTTTACATGTGGAGTTGGTGTTTTGGTCACTTTCAAAGCAGTAATACCACCACTTCATCACCTCTCTGTCTCAGCCGCGGACATTGAAAGGTCCTCGACTCCATTCGCTGTAAGATTGCCGTAAGCGTTATTGACTTGTGCCCAGTGTTAACCAGTTTCCATTCTAAATAAGGTCATACCTCCGTTACACTAGCATGATCATGGAATGAGACGGGAGCAGTTGTCCTGTCGAGTGTCTACACTGTGTCTGATGTGATTACTCTCAAAATGAATTTGTGTATACCATTCTTCACCACTGAACAATAAATAGGATGGAATTATCTTTTACACTTCAAAATGTAGAGTGTAAAGCAGACATTACTGCTCATCATGACATGATGAGATACCTAAGGAAGACATTGACCAATTCTTCACCATCCATGACTTAATGTTGTTGTGGCTAATTACCCAGCACTTGAAGTAGATTGGCGCCATCTCCTCCTACAAAACAACTAATGTCCGTTTGATATTCTCCTGTTCAAACACTGTTCCTGGTTCGATGATGTTTACCATGCGATGCCGCTTGTGAATCTAGTGAGGCAAATACTCTGCTTCTTTTTGTTGGATCCAATCAGGCAAAGCTTGACAAACTTCATTTACATATGAACCAGAGTTTAATCGAGACAGAAAGTCGTGTCATTATCTGATTGCGACAGGTTGGAGGAGATCAGATTCTCGTCTTAGAGAAAAGGACCTTCTAGGGTCAAATGAGAAGGTAGATTGGTCTGTGCTCCCAAGATGTGATGGAGGTGTGAAACAGGGCCAAGGGGATGCACACGATCTGAACCTGCTCCCAAGATGTGATGGAGGTGTGAAACAGGGCCAAGAGGATGCACACGATCTGAACCTGCTCCCAAGATGTGATGGAGGTGTGAAACAGGGCCAAGAGGATGCACACGATCTGAACCTGCTCCCAAGATGTGATGGAGGTGTGAAACAGGGCCAAGGGGATGCACACGATCTGAACCTGCTCCCAAGATGTGATGGAGGTGTGAAACAGGGCCAAGGGGATGCACACGATCTGAACCTGCTCCCAAGATGTGATGGAGGTGTGAAACAGGGCCAAGGGGATGCACACGATCTGAACCTGCCTTTATATAAGAGACGTTTATGCTTTTCCTATGTATTTCTGTTGTTCTTGCAGATTGACAGTGACGGCGGGATGTCCCATGGATCTCACCTATTTCCCAATGGACAGTCAGAAGTGTAGTCTTGAGATTGAAAGCTGTAAGTTCAACTAGACCTGGTTACAAACATTTTGAGCTGTCCAGGCACACTTCAGTCACACCAGTTAACATGGACTAAAGACATCTTTTAGTCATTCGTTTTGTCCGATGAATTGATGGAAATGCCCTTCTTCTATCTCAACCTTGTGAAAAGATGGAATATTTGGTGAAATGGCCGAGATAATGTTGTCTCCTGTAGAACGTTTTCTGCACAGAAACTATTAATTTGTGATGAAAAGTAAATGGTTTGTCCTCAGACCCTACTGAGTGGATCACTCCTCTCTCACCTTCCACTATCAGAAAGAACCTAATTGCATTCTGGCCTATGGGGCTCCTCATCACCACCCACAACGACACGAATTACTCTGTTTGCTGGCCACGTTGCCTCTTTTTCCGTGACCACAAAAAATCAATAGATTTTTCTCCAGATGGCTTCATCTAGATAACGTAGTTAGTGATCAAACCTGACGTGTTGTCACTTTTCATTCTCTAGTAATATTATACAGGGTAATCATTCACATTGCCCTTTTGTCTGAAGGTGAAAATGAGTTTTCTAGTTGTGATGGCCAACTGATGAGATCATGCCTGGTCTGACATAGCTGTGGGCCACCTGCATGGTGAATGACTGAGTTTTTCACATCAATTTTACGCGAAAGATCAATTCAGACAATGCTTTCAGTAGTTTTACTCTAAACTTATCCTTGCCTGCTACTCAGAGTGATGTTATGGAGTCAGATTAGGTTCCTAGAAGAAGAGAGACTATAGCTATCTTGGATGTTGTCTTCCTACATGAACAGATCCGATGCACTGTGGGTCCTGTGCTTCTGCCTAGAGTCTCCTTCCAAACACATCTAAGTTGTTTCCAGAACGGTATGGAAGACTCATTAGCACTTTTGGAGACATTCCTTTTGATTTAGAGTCAATACGCTTGGGCATCTTGGCTAAGACTGCTGATATCACGAAGACCATTGTAGTTATTGTTCTTGCTTTCCAGTTGGCTACACAACGAAGGATATCATTTACTTCTGGGCGAAAGACAAGTCACCGGTTGGCATAGCAAGTGATGTCCAGCTGCCGCAGTTCAAAGTCCAAGGTCACAATGAAATTGAACGATTGATTATTCTCAGCACAGGTAGGCAGGTCATGGCTTAAGAGGCATTGATTAACCATACTTCTGTTCATTGAGGACACGTTTAAATATAAGTTTGGGCTTCTGAGATGCCTTTGCTTTAGGTACAACCGAGTTTTAGGAAACAGTCAGGTATTGAAATCCACCTCAGTCTGATATCAATTTTGACTTGATTGTCCGAAAAACGTGACAACATGTGCACTACCTGTCCTTGTCAGTTTGCACATTATACAATAAAACAGCCAGACTGTGATAACCCATTCTCTCCTGCTTCGACTGCTCCATACATCCAGTCAGACTGTGATAACCCATTCTCTCCTGCTTCGACTGCTCCATACATCCAGTCAGACTGTGATAACCCATTCTCTCCTGCTTCGACTGCTCCATACATCCAGTCAGACTGTGATAACCCATTCTCTCCTGCTTCGACTGCTCCACACATCCAGTCAGACTGTGATAACCCATTCTCTCCTGCTTCGACTGCTCCATACATCCAGTCAGACTGTGATAACCCATTCTCTCCTGCTTCGACTGCTCCACACATCCAGTCAGACTGTGATAACCCATTCTCTCCTGCTTCGACTGCTCCATACATCCAGTCAGACTGTGATAACCCATTCTCTCCTGCTTCGACTGCTCCACACATCCAGTCAGACTGTGATAACCCATTCTCTCCTGCTTCGACTGCTCCATACATCCAGTCAGACTGTGATAACCCATTCTCTCCTGCTTCGACTGCTCCACACATCCAGTCAGACTGTGATAACCCATTCTCTCCTGCTTCGACTGCTCCATACATCCAGTCAGACTGTGATAACCCATTCTCTCCTGCTTCGACTGCTCCATACATCCAGTCAGACTGTGATAACCCATTCTCTCCTGCTTCGACTGCTCCATACATCCAGTCAGACTGTGATAACCCATTCTCTCCTGCTTCGACTGCTCCATACATCCAGTCAGACTGTGATAACCCATTCTCTCCTGCTTCGACTGCTCCATACATCCAGTCAGACTGTGATAACCCATTCTCTCCTGCTTCGACTGCTCCATACATCCAGTCAGACTGTGATAACCCATTCTCTCCTGCTTCGACTGCTCCATACATGCAGTGAAAGAGATGCTCCTCTTTTCCTAAGATGAGGTATCTCTGCTGAAATATCCATCATCCATCATCGTTTCAATGTGAGATCACTTGGTAACTAACAATGTCTCATTTCAGGAAATTACTCGCGTCTTGCCTGTGAGCTATTCTTCGAGCGAAGCATGGGTTACTATCTCATCCAGATCTACATCCCATCCACGCTGATTGTGGTGCTGTCCTGGGTGTCGTTCTGGTTGTCTCGAGGGGCTGTGCCAGCCCGTGTCGCCCTTGGTATCACCACCGTGCTCACCATGACCACCCTCATCTCCAGTACCAATGCTTCCCTTCCTAAGATTTCCTACCTTAAAAGTATCGATGTCTATTTAGTGACGTGTTTCGTCATGGTGTTTGCATCGTTGCTTGAGTACGCCGCAGTCAGTTATATAGCAAAACGGTAGGTATTACAAGCTTTCATTACCAACGTTTTGAACTGAAAGCAAGCTCAGGTGGTTCAGACAAGTCCTTGGCCATTAATCTATTGGACATAATGATGATGACTTCCGACTGCATTATAAAGTCCCCCATGGGCTGAAATCGTCTTTGCCTTTACCATACTCTGGGACCTTTGTCCGTCCACACTCTAGGAACATTCTCGACAGAGGTCGCATACTGGGGACATGTTTCAGGCAGTTTACTGCCAAACTTCATTAAGAAAAGGTTAACACCATGCTTGCGATGAAAGCCATTTAAAAAAGCAAATCAAGGAGATGAAACTATTGGGAGTGTGAAGCGGTTTGAATTGCATCAGCTCATGGTACTTCCTATTGCAGGTGTGCTCAAGCTGCTGCCGATGCCAAGAAGGCAGCCGCTCTGGCTGCTGCTGCCTCAGGCAACAAGCCTCCCACACAGTCACAGCCCACCTGTGACGGCATCCCACCAGATCAGCGCACCATTCCAGTCAGCCGCACATTTACTGCAGATGACCTCAATAATGGCAGCTTATGGAGACGAAAACACTCGAATCCAGAGCTTAGACACTCTTTCCCTACGGTAAGTATCTGGAGACATTCACCTTTTCCATTGGTAAGTAATGTGCGTAGCGTGAACTACAGTTATCTGGTCGTCATAGGGGGTGAACATCCCGAGTTTCTGGTTACTTTGGCAAACCATACATCTCCTGGACCATATCGCACTGGACATGAGAAGTGGTTGTGATCACTTGAGCTGTGCATGCCATCTCTGCCAAGTGGGGAAAACTAGCAACACTAGACTGATTTGTTTTGGCATTGAAAAACAGGCATCGAGTTGTCAGTCACAAGATAGGCAGTTTCATGATCACACCTTTTTGCAAGTTTTCTGAGAGTTTACTTGAGGCTATGTGTCGTCCCTTGAGGTAGACTATGTGTGCTTGAACAAACATATTACTTACTTGCAGTGTCTAGAGGAGTTTGATGATGACAACACTTACTTAAAAACTAACTTGAAATCGGATTCTTTCTGCGAGCTGCATGAGTTGCATGTGCTTTGTTTGTGGTGCACTTTATCCCTCTTATGTTTATCTCTCTGCACCTTTCAGGAAATACGACTATCATCCGTACGGACCAATTCCAATTACCACGCTGAATGCACATTACTTCCACAACCTCCACCAGGAGTCATGACTCCATCGGACTCTTTCGAATCGGAGGCGACCCGGCACCACAAGCTTCCTCACTGTCGAGAGTGCTGTAGTGTCAGACCGAGCACCATTGACAAATATTCCCGCATCTTCTTCCCGCTTGTTTTTATTTGCTTCAACATCATGTACTGGGTGACATATCTGTACATTAGTGTGGCGACTGATGACAAACGAAAACCTACGTAGAGAAATGCTGACATGTAGGATGAATCAGAGTTGTGCCGGGCTCTGCTTCAACTTCTTGCTGTTTGGGCTGCGATTCCTTAGTGTTAGGTTAACACATAGTTTGTTTTCCTTCAAAGAAACAACTGCAACTGCAACTATTGGAAAAGACGTTTGGTGTAGGGCACCAGTTGATACGAAATGATTCCAAGACAAGTAATCACTTGGTACATACTTAATCACACACAGTAAGAATTTGAAATAGTGCAAAGGTGGGAATTGCGGAAGGCAAGTGAAGGGTGGGTTTGATCAGATATTTTGTAAAGTTCAAGTCTTTCCTGATGATGTTATGTATGAAGACTTTGCTCAACACACTATGGAAGAATAGGAAATGTGAACCTTCACTGCAGAGACAGTTATTCTGGAGTGGATACGATATCGTTTCAGTTAGTAGAGAACATACTTTCACTCAACCGACAGGGGGTTGTCCATGTGTTCCTTATTCCTGGCTGTACCTATAGTTCTGAGTGTGAAGGTATACACATGTCCCCAAGCGCAGACGAACAGTTTCCATGCAATAAGCTCAAACTATGGGGATGAACCGACCAAGGGGAAGCAGGTTTTGGACATTTGCTTTGAAGTGCCTTTAGGAAAGTTAGCTTGTAGAGTGGCATCATCGTATCCAATGAGAGATCAGGGTATCAACACATGGCCTTATGCATGCGCTTTAGGTCATCATAAGTGTCTGTTTTGTCACTTTTTGTTTCAAATCTTTGCGTGAATATGGATAATCGTGGACCTGATCCCATTGTCCTTTCGTGCTAGAAAAGGATTGCCCACAGCCAGTTCATTTCATGTGAGAATATGTAATGTGTGACATACCTAATAATATAATGTGGTTTATACATAATACAAAATATCCCAATATCAGCTCTTTGTAATGCGAATCTTTCCTGTAAAGTAGGATTCCTGCTAACTTGCTTCATGTATTGAAAGGGAAGTTTCTAACTGCTTGACGTCTACCACCAAATAGACTTTGTGTAGAAACGATGCGTTGCAACAACCTTGCCATTGTCACTTCTTGATGTAAATACATTGTATCAACTGTTGAAGCTGATAAGCCTTTAGACCTAGTTGCATTTCCATGATGAAGTGAGAGGATATGCTTTTGTTGGACCATCTTAGCTCGTGTGGATGGCAGAGATGATTTGTATGTTCCTGTTTGCTTGTGTTTGGGTCACTATTGCTTCACAGCTTCAAAGACTGCATACCTGTATGTAACATTCTCATGGTGAAAACCTGTCATGATGTGTACAACTCCAGGCACGGATGAGGCATATAACCGTAGACCGGACATGTTCGCCCTATCCCTGAAAGATGTTGATCTGGCGGTGTGATTGAGAGTTTGAATGCTGTGCTGTAGACTGTTGTGTAAATGTGAATGTGATCACTCACTATGGAAATGCAATGGAAATTCCAGTTTTTACCAAGAAAGGTAATGGGACAATGGAGACTGGACAAATCAAGATGTGTCTGTCAGAGATCAGACAGCCTCTTCGGATCACTTTATTCTCATCATGAAAAAGTCGACATTCTTGATGTTGATTCGCTCTTTGTAATCGTTCATTTACTGTTGAACATAGCATCGAAACACAACGCTCTGTTTGTGGAAAATTTGGGGGAACATTGTCGATATATGATAGTTTAGGCTTGCTTCATGATCATTCTATTGATGATTGTGAGATTTTTATAGTGTAAATAAGTCACGTACATGGAATGTATAGATTTTTTATAATGATGTATGTTATGTGACATTGATCTGAGATAGGTTTTAGATCCTTGTTTTGTCTATTAAATATCTCATGTTTTTGTTTAAACTTGATAGCTGGATGTAATATGGGAATATTTTAGCAACATTTTTTTCAAAAGCTTGTATGTAACTTATGGAACAAGTGTGACTTCCTATTGTAAACAGAAACTTGAAAATGAACAGAAGCTGTGGCTATAGTAGCTGAAAGATGCTTCACAGCTCAAGACATGACTTGATGTTGAGTAAAAGGCAATACATTCTGACCCGTTTGGTGTCAACCTTACTGAATGAATGGACTTAAGATATATAACCTCTTTCGTTTATTTCTCATGTTCTGGTTGTAGGCATAGCAATGTTTATTCAAACTGGTGGAAAGTCACTCCACAATGTTTGTCTGCAGGTTGCCTTACTTCATGTACATAGTGTAAAATAGGATTCATCCTGGTCGAATGTACATTTAAATCAAAGATGGGATGTTTTAGATGCTCAATCAGAAATCACCTGGCATGGAGTCGCCATGATCAGAGAATAGCCCCTCAGCAAATTAAGATTATCATATCAACTTCAAGCATGTCATATTTGGCTACAGAGTGACACATACTATTAGATTTTAGTTCGTTGCCTCCATAGACATGAATCGGGTTACTTCAGCGAACAGAGAAGGACTGAAGAATTGAGATGAGAGCAATGGGCGCTAGCACTGGGCTCCACAACTTGTGGATAGCAGAGTGTACAGCAGGCTGGTCATGAACATGCGTATCACAGAGAGGCTTTGTGCCTCAACAGTTGTATTTTTTCATATGTGATTACCGAGACCAATATCTGCGATTTCTTATCTATTGTTATTTATGTATAGTTATGGTGATTGATTTTATTCTAAGTTTGATTCTATAAAATGTAGTATTTGTTATCTAAGTATAATTTTTGTGCTATTGGAACTTTACTTTTTATTCTACATTTTGTTTAAATCAAAGTGGGCCAAAATTTGGTTCTGACTATCTTTAGTGTTTTTGGTAGAAATACATGGTTAACAAGCATGTAATTGACAAATTAAAGGGAATGATATGTAATTGTTCCTTATCGCTGTTGGTAAACGAAACCATAATCACTTCAATTAAGACTTTAATCTTAGTCGTAGTTATCCGTTTAGTATCTTGTGTATCACCCTGAAGCTGTCATAACGACCAGGAGCTGTTAGGTTGCGAAGTGAATATTGGCTTATTCATCGCTGTTCATTTTAGGATGGGGCAGGTGCGGCCTATCGTTGTGTCACAATGCCTCCTGGCGAATTATATCTCGGTAAAAACATGTACACAGGCGACAATCATTGGTGATTGCATCACACATTACCTTTACCACGTATTTTTATATTCAAACTCACTATATCATCAAAGTGTATAATATGATCAATAAATCATCTTTGCCGTAGGCCTACTAATGTTTTTATTACTTGAGCTACTCGTGAACCCTGTGTGGCAGCCATGACCCGCCTAGTCTGGTCGTGGCAGTCTCGTCTTTCCCACGGCCCCAGGTGCCATGTCAGTTTTGGCCTAGCTGCGGCAGTCTCATGGTGTGGGATGTCCTCCACCTTCGCCTGGTTGTGATAGCCACATCGTGTACACGGTGTAGCAACCATGTCACGTGTGATCCGTTTGGGAGGCATGTTCCAACTAGTCCAGGGAACAAATCGATCTACATTAATGGAGCCATGATATTGCTCTATGACATTTGTTCCAGAAAAGATCTTTCCCCAACGGTAGTCGGTATAAAAATGATTTCATTTCACGACGGTTCCCAAGTTGGTCAAAGATATAAGGACGATGTTCACATCAATATTCTCTCAGCGCCAGTTAGGGTAGAACACAACGACAAAGCAACACCGATATCCAATCCAACGCAACTTTAATGTGAGACAAAATAAGCACACGACCAACCAGTCGTAGGGCTGAACTTAGAGTGGCCTAACATACATACATGTACATGCATACACAAATAGTATTAGGGCAATTACAACAATACATAAAAGGGTGTTATTAACAACAATACCACAATTACTGGCGCAACCTCTTTTTCTTTTAGAAATATGATAGTGAGAGTCCAATATATTCACGAATGATCATGAGAATGAGGTTTGAATTAGAAATGGCCGTAAAACTGCGTTTGCTTTCGATCACGGCAGGAGCGTCGCAGAGGTTGAGGGTCAGTGGACGCGGATATGCATGGTTCATTTTGGGTCGAAGGCTCGGCTATTTCCAGAGGAATCTCGGGAACGGGCGGTGGCGGTGGCGTCTGTATTGGCTCTGGGAGTTCGGATAAGGCACGTTCCGTCGCAGGTACGCACACGGTCACGTCGGAGTCGTCGTCATCGTCATCTGTCGAGTACTTATAGTTTTTAGTGTCTAGAACTACCTGGCTTGGTACCCTATAACACTCAGTTTTCTTGACCCGGTAAGATGCATTTCGCAGTTGAGAACCAACAAGCTTTCTGATATTGCACCAATTGTTGTCTAGTGACGTCAAGATGTAACGATCACGAGATGCGGACTTGTTACGATCGGCGTAGAGGTACACGATGTCGCCGACTTCCCAATCCTGTATTGAACCAGTGTCGGAGGTGCGCGTGTTCGGAGCTTTTGACTTTTCGCTATGTGGGTGATTGTCTTTGCGCTTACTGTGTTGATTTCGGATCAAAGACTCGTCAGACATATTCAGCTGTCTGTTCGTGAACTGGTCACGTTGTAGCATCACGTGCGGAGAGGCCTCTTGAGCGGACGCGAGCATTTAGGGTTGCAGAGGCAATGGCTAGGGTCTTCGCGGAGATGCACCCACCTGTGGGGTCAGTTTTTAGCAACTCCAACTCTAATTCCTGGACAGCTTTTTCGGCTACCGGGTTTTTGTTGACGTTCTTTACTCTACCAACTTCGATCGCGATTTTGAGTTCTGATAGCTGTTTGTCGCTGACTAAAGCTTTGAAGCCTGGCGCCGGGTCAACGCGAATTACAGCGTTAGGACCATCTAAGGGTCTAATATCAACACATAGGCGGATGAGACCATCGCGGAGTGATTCATGGCGCTCATCTTCGATAAGGGTTGACGTAGTGTATGACGTCACACACTCTCTGAGGACAAGGATGAACTGCCTGTTGCGCCTGATCACATCTGCAGCGAATGATACACCGACGGTGTCTGGCGGATCACAAGTACTTTGTTCCGCAAACAAATGTGGGGTTTTCAAAAGCGATGCGCATTTGTGACAAGACTGAGCGACCTTTTCAATGGACTTGTCGAGATCCAAGGCGAAGAAGTAGCGGTGGGTAACCGACTTCAGCTGATTGGTTGACGGATGGTCAAGCCTAACATGGAGAGCTGTCAGTAAGCCATCTAGTACCTGACGGGGAACGACTATTCGTTCACGCGTTGGGATGAGTGGTTCGTTCTGGGGTACAACCAAAAGACCGTCTTTTGCAATCGTCGCAGCGTTGAGGTAACGTTTCACGTCCTTACTGTTAGTTACCTTTTTGGAAGGGCGTGTACCTTGCTTGAGGTGCGCATGTGTGCGTCTTAAATCTACGCACTCAGACTGGATCGATAGCCATGTCGACCTGCTGGTAAACGGGAGCTTTTGAATGCCGGACACAATGTCGGATACGTTTACAGGTACGCGTCGAACGACTGAGTCCTCGGTTTGTTTTACGAAACTGCAGATTTGGCAACCTTGCTCATCACATGGTGGGGCATTGCGGCTTGCAAAATCCGACTGCAGTATGGAAGAGCCCGATACATGGCGTATAGATACCTGGTATCTACTCGCTGTTGACAGGAATGAATGTGGTGACTCTAGGACTAGCAGAAAACTCACCGCGGCAGAGTTTCTCAAATGCTTGTACGCATGGTTTACTGTCTGTCAAGACACAAGTGTTTTCTGTGGCTTGGATTATATAAGGACTAAAATGTTTGACAGCTGCTGCGATTAACAAAGCTTCGACCTCGCACGGTAGCCAGGTAGCTTGTCTGTCTCGTAGTTTTGCGCTAAAGAAACCGGCTAGGTGTACCTTGTCTGACCGAGTGACGTCGAGTGTAGCGCCTAGACCAGGTTTTCTAAATGCGCCGTCTGTTACGATCCACAGAGTGTCACTTGGACGAGGTAGCGTGATAATGCGATTTGTTCCAAGTGTTTTCTGAGCGCTTTTGAAGGCTTCACACAGTTCGTCAGACCAAACAATTTTCTCTTTGGACTCGCGGCCGGCGGTAGCTTGGTCTAACAGAGTGAGTACATCGGAACATCTCGGGATAACGCGGGCAAGTACCTTATAGGCGCCAATGGCTGGGTCAAGTAGGTACCTATTCTTTTCGGGGATTGAGGATGAAAGTTTATTAGTAGAATAGTGAGCGATACTGGATCAAAACTAACAAAACTATTTTGAGCATGCCTTTCAGTTCAGTACGGTGTTTGTCGTGTATCTCTAGGCAGCTGCATTGACTGGTGATAGTAGATTATATAAAATGCCATGTCATATGCATGACATGCATGTGATGGTGATAGCCTCACTGACTCTCACAGTGTTGCAGTGTCCAAGTGTGACAATCTCGCCCTCTGTCACCGTGTGGCGATAGTTACTTTGAACCTTCGGAACTATCATGTTGGGATGTTGGCCTATCTTTTAGATACACATGTATGTTAGATACTTTTGTCGACACTATACTGTTCCGTGGCTGGGACGGCAAGACGGCAGTGCCAAAGGTCCAGCTTGCCTCCCAACGATCAGGCCTGGAATTAATGTTTTCTTTTCCCGAGAAAGTCTCTTGACTTATCCCTTCAAGAAACCTGTCTGTCTGTGAGTGTGTGTGGCTATAATTGCTATATGCCTAGTGAGCCCAGAATGGCCATTGCTATATGCCTAGTGAGCCCAGAATGGCCATTGCTGTAGGTCTAGTGAGCCCAGAATGGCCATTGCTATAAGCCTAGTGAGCGCAGAATGACCATTGCTATATGCCTAGTGAGCCCAGAATGGCCATTGCTGTAGGTCTAGTGAGCCCAGAATGGCCATTGCTATATGCCTAGTGAGCCCAGAATGGCCATTGCTATATGCCTAGTGAGCCCAGAATGGCCATTGCTGTAGGTCTAGTGAGCCCAGAATGGCCATTGCTATAGGTCTAGTGAGCCCAGAATGGCCATTGCTATAGGTCTAGTGAGCCCAGAATGGCCATTGCTATAGGTCTAGTGAGCCCAGAATGGCAATTGCTATAGGTCTAGTGAGCCCAGAATGGCCATTGCTATAGGTCTAGTGAGCACAGAATGGCCATTGCTATAGGTCTAGTGAGCCCAGAATGGCCATTGCTATAGGTCTAGTGAGCCCAGAATGGCCATTGCTATAGGTCTAGTGAGCCCAGAATGGCCATTGTTATAGGCCTATTGAGCCCAGAATGGCCATTGTTATAGGCCTATTGAGCCCAGAATGACCATTGCTATAAGCCTAGTGAGCCCAGAATGACCATTGCTATAGGTCTAGTGAGCCCAGAATGGCCATTGCTATAGGTCTAGTGAGCCCAGAATGGCCATTGTTATAGGCCTATTGAGCCCAGAATGACCATTATTATAGGCCAATTGAGCCCAGAATGACCATTGCTATAAGCCTAGTGAGCCCAGAATGACCATTGCCATAGGTCTAGTGAGCCCAGAATGGTCATTGCTATAGGTCTAGTGAGCCCAGAATGACCATTATTATAGACCAATTGAGCCCAGAATGACCATTGCTATAAGCCTAGTGAGCCCAGAATGACCATTGCCATAGGTCTAGTGAGCCCAGAATGGCCATTGCTGTAGGTCCAGTGAGCCCAGAATGGCCATTGATTGATATAGGCCTAGTGAGCCCAGCCCTTTATTTTGATAGAACTTAGAAACACGTAACACCTCATTTTAATGACAATTTTGAGCTGTGAGAGATTTCGTGGTGTTGTAATATAATTTCCGTTGAACCGAAAACAAACTTATGAAGACAATGCCACATTACTGGAAGATGGGACAAGAGCCCTTAACAACTTCACTCCTTACTTCCAGGTTTTTGTGGCCAGATGAACATGGTCCCAATAGAAGTCCCTATCCTGTTGTTTTTAACGAAAGGTAATGTATAATCAAATAAAAACGCGGCAGGTACATCAGGTAGTGTAAATGGTAGTTTATTTTCCATCCTCGAGGTACAAAATCAGACCAAATTTAGGTAACAGATTATAACTGTCCCATATGTAGACCGCCTGGTAAAATTGAAGCTACATCACCTTCACGACACAAGACATTGTAAAACTTACTCTGATACATTAAGTTCAAATAGACAATGAATTACAGATGTTACAGGGTGTCGGAGAAAAGCTGGTAAAGTTATCTCAAAAGTTCTGACAGATTTGGAAAGTAAAAAGAATAACAACGAGGCCCAGGCATTGTAGCTTTACTGCCGGCTTGGGATGAGACTAATGAGATGGAACATATTGCAGGCTAGCACAGACTGCGCATATTTGTACCTCTTCCTTACGCCCTTCTCTTTCAAATACGAGAGTCGGGGCAAAAAAGAAAACGATATTTTGACACTTTAATGTTTTGCAGGGTCACTTTGACAGGTTGAAAACATTTCCAGACAGCTTTCCCAACTTTCCAAGTTGCCAAGACATTCAAGAGTATGACTGAGGTAAGACTAAAAAATGTCAAACTTTTCCAGACTTATCAATCTTGATATTTCAATACGTACTGCCGTTTATAGTAATCTAATAAAGCCCAGCTACCGGGAACCCGGGAGCTGAATCCCTTGGTGACTGGCATTTTCTCTTTAACATAAAGGCAGAATAGCCAATGATATCACAACCATGACAAGTTATCAACTGCTGAAGTAAAAACTATGCCTTAATCACGTTAACACAGCGGAAAGACGTGTTTACAGACTTTAAAGTGTTATGTTATTTTTTTATGTTATATCATGCTCAGACGGATGATGTGGTGGAAAGTTGTTTTTTGATTAATTTGGGAAACAGCTTTCAGGGAAGATCAGTCATTGCAAAATTTATCAGATTTCGTAATCAAATATTTTCACAAGATGGGTCATGATAAATGAATATCTATCGCCTGGAGTTAAAGAGAACCTCTCAGTCAGAGAAGAAGTTGGAATTCATTGTGCTGACACCTTTTGTCTGCGAATTGCAGGAGAGGGGTTTAAGGTAAGCCTTCTGTAAAGTGTGAATTATTCCATCAGACAGGATTCAATGTCTATAAGGTGCATGATGGTAACGAAAATACAACACAGATTATTATGCTTGGATTGTGAAAAAAACCTCATTACTCTGTTTGTCTCTAATATTATTTGCCTTTATCTGACCAAACGAGTTGATATTGCATCGCAAAGACGCCTTCTCTGGCCTGTAGGCGTTCAGTATCAGAATGATTGAGCAGCCATCGAATATGATCCTTATTTCAACCAACGTGTGGTGCAAATCTCACAGAGAGTAGACCCCACTAACTTTCACGATCATCACTAATAACTCCTCTTTTTTCAGGTCAGGTGCACCATAGATTTGACCAAGGTGTTCGACCAAAGACAACCTACAACCTGTGAGTACAACCTTAGAGTAGGTACAGCATGCGCAGCACATTCAGCACATTCAGCAATCGAGGCCTTTGCACGAAACCATGAATATCCAGAGGAATCTGACATGTTTGAGAGTTGAACATGTTCAACAGACTTCCCGTTCGGGCTTTGATATCAAGGATCACAGATCCTGTTCGGTTATAGAAATTGGTTCAGACCTCAGCATCATACTGGTAATTAAGAGTTCCATGTTGGCCTCCGCGGTCTTTTAGGAACGTGTGCCACGCCTTGGGGCAGAAAATGATAAGAGAGGGGGTACCAACGGCGTATATAGTTGCCAGAATACGGGTTTACAGCCGGACTGCAGGGGATCGGCACATCGATGTAGACATACCGATACCTCAGGAATATGCCTGTTTCGTTACAATACAACTTACAGACCAAGTAGTCTAGCACATGGCAGAATCATCAACAATTAAATACAACTTAGGTATGCACAAAATGACGATATTATGATCACGAAATATCACAACGATAAAGTTAAACCATTCCCATATAGCGTCAGTAGACGGATGTTGATTTGAATCCTGCACCAAATTTGCCACGCGATGTAAACAATGCAAAGTACTTGCGCCAACTTTCCCTTCCACGCCAACTCGCTTATCACGACTATTGCACGACAGGCTATGCCGAATAAACCAAATGGAAGGTGATTCAAACCATCCATACTGCAAAGCCTCATTTCAATTCACGTCTATGCTTGGTACTCGTGTCCGTAAAACATATGACCCATCAACAATGAGCTTAATCTCACCCGAAGTACCTATCTTTCTTGCCCATCGTTCGAATCTGCTTGCCAGGGCTGAGTTGTTCAAAATCACGTTAGCTTTAACGGAGACATTAAAGTCTTAGCGTGAACATTTCAGTGAGTTTAACTGAAAGAGGTAACTTCCTTGAGGATACTTAACGTAACCGTTAGGGATAACGTGACTTTTGAGCTTTTGAACAAGTGGGCCCTGGTGTCCCTGTGACCTATCATCAGACATTCTGAATAAAACCCTTTTCGAGCTGGTGAGGTCGGAAATAAATTCCTATAACTTTGATTTTTACCATTCGCTTGAATAACTTAAGAATGGAAATGATACCTTGGAGAGAAATACAACCTCGAGACGGTATAGATCAAATTGTATTTTTCTATAAAACCTGTGTTTATACGTATCATGTATAATTATATATACCCTGGGACCTAGGCACCAGATTACAACTAACAAGGGGCAATACATTTCAATTAGCCACCCAATGACAATGTTATATACAGTGATTTGAAAATGGTGCACTGTCCATGCATAGAAATCTACGCTCAGATCTACCAACAAACAATAAATAAAAACACCTTTGACCTTGTTGACAATTATAACAACTAACAGTGAATCGTTGACATTATAATGATACTTTGTAACTAACTACAACATTAACAGAGTGTTTCAAACGAGGTGCCACTATTAAGCTAGCTAATTTACAACGGAATACACATTGCTTTGCGTTCGTGGCCTATCCGAGGAACCCAGTATGGGTCCAGCAGACGGATAGTTACAACCTCCATATTTGATAAAAAGAAAGATGTACATGACAAGCTATCACGCTGACAAAAAAGACTTTCGCAAAGGGTTAAAGTAAACAAACGCATATTTCATAGTGATGAAAGTTACACTTTGTCGTGGGTGAATCGGTAATCAAACTAAATGACGTCAGCAAAATCAATCCGAGTTGTTTTTAATGTTAGTGACAACTTTCCTCGCTACGTGGCGCGAGGCCCAAGTAAGCTCGTTCCAGGTTGTCTTCCATCCACCAAACTCCTCCAATCTCACCCCAGCGTGGTCAGTGCGGACGGATCTCGTCACGCGTTCCTAACGCTGCCAAAATGACTGAACCGTCCATGGTTCTGTCAACCTTCAACTCAGAATCTGTCCAGAGACTTTCCCGTAAAAGACTGTCGCCACTTCCGGTGATAGGGTTACGCTAACTACGTCGTATCCTGCAGCTCAATCTATCGTATTAAGTAAAAACACCAGTAGCACAAGTTGAATAGAATAAATAATGAAGGAAAGACCAGTCTCGAGTATTTATCAATTTTGTTTACGTCACGTATCTGTGGGATTTTAGACCGAAATTCCTGGGCTTTCTTTTTGATATGAGTCATTACTCGTTTTCGCCTTTGTACGTTAGACTGGTTTCTGCGGCGTATGAGCTGCGAGTGTCCTGTGCGCACCGGATATGATGCCCTCGGCACTGTCGTCGGCATTCGGAATGACGGAGTCACCCGAACACTATTCTCATCAAAGTTATAGTTTTGTTTGTTGCGTAAACTTAGAATGGGTGACATTCTAATGTCCTGGAGTTCTATTGCCTCGTGCTGCAAAAGAATGCATATGTTTTTAATAGTGCTGGAATTGTAGGCCCATCGTCTCCGTAGATGGGCAGGTGCAATGAAGATCTGATGGAGTCGTGAAGCCATATAGAGCAAGGAACTGTAAACAAGTTCGACGATTCGCGTCCAACTTAGTGACTGCTTTCGTTTTGTTAGTCTCCCTTCATATCAATTTACATTGACGAGGTCAATATCTTTTCCATTCTATCTCCTGTATATCCTCTTATTAATTTACATTTTTGTACTGATAACTGTTGTGCTTCCGATTACCCACTTTGGCTTCCAACTCCAACTGACCACACTGCGCTTAATACCTGATCAACCTGGAGACATCTCTTTGAGCCTCTCTGTTGAACATGTTTGGTTGTCCGTACCATTTGTCTCTCTGAAGTCAATATCTTTCTGCTGACTTTATACATTTCACGTCAGTGTCTCCCCGACTCCATCCTCGTCAAGGCACACTGCACATTTACGATTTTATTATCCTGGTCACATGGACTGATCTTACCATTATTTTGCCCCATTTCTGGATCAACCTCTCTCGTCGACTGACTTGTCTCTCCCGCTATAGCTTCCTTCTGTGTTTAAGCCTATTACTACAGCTTGACATCACATGCCCTCAACTTACCTTTCTACAGTCGCTGAACTTGCTCACTACTTCTAAACTTACCTCTTTGTCATTTTCTCTCTGAGAAAGGAGAAAAAGAAGGTCAATTGTCTACCTAACTACCACAAAGACAACAGAAGATGATATCTGACCTCTCGAATTGGCTTCATCGTTATTGCTATGTTCCACTACTACATATTCTACTTTCCGCCGTCTCTCGTTCCTATGAGTCATCTCTTTACTAACTAACAAGACAGTCTTAACCTCCAATACAATTCGACCAAAATCGTGGTCACAGAAAGGACAATTTCAGTGAATCTCTAACCGACAACGCCTTCAAACATCAGGCATATCAACACTTCTTCTAGGAACTACGTACGATTGTGGTCGAATTCACCTGTTGGATCGTTCGGAACACCATGTCTTGCAACAGACGGTATGGCAACATGGATACATTTCTGCTTGAAGAATGCTTACCACGTATTCATTTTCCTCTGTATTTGCCCTGTTATAGTTTTCTTGCTTCTTCAAGGCTGATTTTGCCTTCTTCTTTGCCCTGGCTCCCCAGTAGGTATAGTTTACCATTGCATATTCTAGTAGCGCAGCAAAGACGAACACGAAGCACATGACCAGGTAGATATCAATTGCCTTGACGTACGAGATACGAGGCAGTGACGACCGGACACCTGTGCTTATCGTGGTCATCGTCAGTACAGTGGTTATGCCTGGAAATGAGAAGGAGGAGGGGTAAATCTCCCTGTAATGGGTGTTTTGCTTCTCGTTATCTATCCAACGACTAGAGTCGGGGCCAACATGCTTGTTCCTTTGTCACGCTTCATCCTGATTGCTTATCACATAAAAACATGATTGTGTAAATTCGCACAAAAACGTGATTGCCGAAAAGCGGGACCATTAGTACAATCACGGTTTAGCTAAATCGGCACAAAGCACGTGATTCATTAAGAATTGATCATGATAAAACTGTATTCGCCAATTGCCATTGAGCCACTCTGGCAGTATAACTGAGTACTTGTGCTCCTTGTGCTATGGCGGTGTTACTTACCCAGGGCGACCCTGGCGGAAGTTGCCTCGTGGTTGATCCAGAAGGAGACCCATGATAACATCACAATGAGAATGGAAGGCAGATAGGTTTGGAAAATAAAATAGCCAATGTTTCTTTCCAGGAGGAAGCTCAACGACAGGCGTTGGTATCTCCCTGCAAAACAGAAACACGTCATCATGAATTATTGGGGTTTAAGTGCAATGGTTTGGAGTGTTTCCGTTTCTCACTGTGTCCCCTCATTGTTACAGCTTCCCTAACGTGTCCCCATACCCACAGTTCATTGTCTCCAACAGTTGGATAATGAATCGACATACGGGCAACAATTCTCCCTCGGCCGCGGAGTTCATTCAAATTATATCAGCATAAAAGCCACACCGGAACCCATTCATGACGAGGTTCCCAATTGCTTTGCGATATGTCGTGAAATAACGGGACGTCGTCAAGTCTCACATGACAGTGATCATGGGAGATGGGGTTTTGATGGGGCTGTCATGCTTTGTGGGCTCAGATCCGGCTTTGACGAATCAGTGACTGTGAAGTTGGCTCTTTGTTGTTTTGATAGATTACGTTCTAGCAGAGAGGATGTGGAGGTATTGAACCTTATCACGAAAAAATCTTTTATGAACAAGAGTTTTCATTGACTGTTGAGAACATTGCAGAAAATTGTCTTAAAACATTTAAACCTTCTACCAAAAATGCTAATAAACAATAAGATTGCGTTTTAAGGATGCACCCGACAATATCCTTGCAATTAGATCTGATGATCACGGTCGGTAGACATAAGTACAGGATACCGTAGTAATCACGATCGGAAGAGACATCAGAGACGAGATGTCAACCAAATGAGCCACACATTACCAGACACTTGGTGGTAATTACATGCTCATGAATCCTCCACAAGGTATTAGGGAACGTAAGGCTTAAATCCTGTGGTACGCTGTCACAGATGTGACCTCAGGTGGTGATACTCTCTCGGGAGAGCAAATTGCAGGCAACTGTGGTTCAATATGTACATTCTAATACTGTAGTTTCGTGAAGGCGGATGTGCCTATCCACGCATGTCAGGGAGGTGGTTACCCTCTGATTGGCAAAAGGCCATCGAACTAGACAGCTCATTGTGATCGGATTTTATCTCCCTGACTCTGTGCTTGTACCATTTGATAGCCCTCGCGGAATTCACATCCCTCCTCGAATTCGAGAGACGCTAAATGTCAGAGTGTTTTGTCCGAGTCAAAAGTAAATACGGTAAAGGTCAATGTGATTATAGGACCGGGTACATGTAACTTAATTGACGATATTGACGAGGAGTTCAGTTCAAGCCTGATTATTTGCTGCTTCGTTGCGAGAGCTAATGGTACAGCCAGTAGACCAGTATACAAGTGATGCTGACAGGCTTTGACAAGCGCTAACCATGCGGTATTTACAATTACTTTCGAATTCAGGTCTTGAGGATAACCAGAGTTAACCTGCGGCCATGTGATCAGCGGTCATGATTTGTACCCACTCTTTTTCTCTATTTAAAGCAGTGGGTGTTGAGCTCTCCATGATGTTTTCAAGGTTGCTAACCCTTTACCATTTTCTATTGTGAGTGATTTTGTCTCAGGAAACAACAACCCAAGAATTATTCAAATTGTGCCTGTGAGCGTGCATCATCACATCATAGAGAATCTGTCTGAAAATGCTTAGTATAGGTATCACATAGTCTGTGGGAAGTTTTAAGATTGCATAGGCATGACCAGGATAATTACGCATAGATTGCTCCATTCCTGATCAGATTGTGCAGATTTAATCACACGAACTCGTGTTGTTATTTTGGTTCAGATCAACCATTGGTATTTACCATGTTTCCCCTGAGCAACACCTCTGGTACCGAATCTTGAGATCAGATTCCCTATTTGAAGCAAGAGATTAAAAGTGGAAACGTTATAACTCATGATTTGCCTTTGAAACAGCATTTTTCTGCTGAACCTGCAAACGAACTGAGCCATGTATGGTGACTTTGTCCTGCAGCTGTTGCCGTCGGAGACAATCCGAGTAGGCAATTAGTCCTTTACTATCGTGTTTGGCTACAAGGCCATGCCATGAGCATGTTGGCTTAGAGTTTGTGGTTGTGGCACTGTATGTAGAAGTCCAAGTCATGCCTGAGGTAATCAACACGAATGACTATGGTGCCATGAGGTTGATGCAGCATCGTCAGTGTCTAGTTTCTAGTTTGTGATCATTTAGCAGTCGCAGCAAAGTTTAGAGCCGAACATGATCCTTAGCCGTATGTGGCTTAGCTATCATTTACCACCACTGCCAATGTTGTGTTCAGATCTGAATGAATCTCTACAAAGGGATACAGCAGTCAAATTCTAAAGTAAAGTCACTGGTCATGACCGTCCACAGTGCCAATTGGTCGTGTATTGGACCAAATCACTCTTTCTGGCAAAGAACCAGCTGTTGAAGCAGTGGCAGGTGGTACATTCCTAATCTTACCTGTGGAAAGGGATTCAACAGTGGAAATGGTGCGGTATTCTTTGACTGAAAACTGTGGCAGTTCTATCCTTTCCACGCCAACAACTGACTTCTTCCCGTCCTTCCAGATCATGACAACATCTTCCATAGGATAGCCATCTAAATGAGAAATAAAGAGTTCGATATTTCTATTCATGCTGAGAGAGTAATATTCAAAGTGATGATTATTTTGACAAGGTTTTCCTCTTCGTTCTGAATTCGTATATGCACTTTGTCACCCAAAAGAAATCCAAGAGTTGGTTAGCAATACCTCAATTTGATCATTAGCCATGTCACTCAAGATACTTACAGCTCTCCACTTCAACTGTACAGTTCTGTTGGTCAAGGGGATAGTAATGGAGGTCCATCATGCAGGCCAATGTCGTGGTGAACCTGAAACGAGACAGATGCAGCTGTTACTGGCGGAGTGACCAAAGGGCGAATTCTATTGTCGGGGTCTCTAACCCTGGCCTTGATCCGAACACTTATCTAAACACATGTAACAGGCGAATGAAGAGTCTATAGGGATGCCACATTGCCATTCACGGCAACAACAACACCCTATTCCAGGCTGTGTGTCTTTCATGATTTCCTAAATCGACCGCTTGGCAAAAAATGTAAAATACTAGTATCATATAGATGGAGTGTCTTGATACAAGGGTTGACTGGCCTCTTGCCATGATGGCAGTGAATGCCCATATCTGTTTCCTTTCCATGTCCATACCCGGCACGTGAAGGGTTAACCCATAACCACTATAACAAATAGATGGGATTATTGATCATCTGAGACTGTTTGTGCCGAGGCAGCCAATAGAGAAGCTGACAATAGTGTTTAGCGAGAAAGATAGATTGGGTTATCCGAGTCCCCGGATCGAATCTTCACATTAATAAAACATTAAGTGTTTGTGGCGCTTGCCATTATTTGCATGGGTTTATATAAGAGAGCCTTCCGGAAACCTTTGTGTCGAGAATACAAAGTAGACGGAATCTTCAAAAGTGTGACTACCACTCTGTTCAATCCACTGATACGTTAAAGTGGTAAAACCAGCCATACGGTTTATGGCTTCGATTATGCGTTACTAAAATGATTTAGCGCCACCTTTTAACATGTTGCTGTTAGTTGTGAATGTCTTCGGGAATCGCATGAATTCTGAAACGTTTCAAATTAACTATTCAGTAAAGGTCGGTTAAACCCCATTGGCATTCCCCTAAAACTAAACGTTGTTTTAATTACATGTAGTTTGATGTTTTATCTAAATACCAGATCCTTCACATTGCAAAGCTGTATGCGTTGTATTAGTTGGCGTGCATAGTAGTTGTGAATTTGCCCTCAGTCGGTCTCCTCTTATTACTGCATCTACCAAGTCTAGATGCATGTGTCGCGGAGTGGTATTCGTGATAACTTGACGCACTTTAAGAGCCGCGATCAATTGCAATCATTGACAGCAGGCGTAGCGGAAACCCTTAAGTTTTACTCAATATGTTTTATGAGATCAAGCAGTAATGATTAAGTAGACAGGGACATATCAAGTTCCTTTCACTCTTAATGACTGGATAATCTGGTTAATATAGAATCATGTAGAAGTGCAGAAAACATACGAGTGTCTTCCACTGACTGGAATAGCGCGAGATTGCCTTCTGCTAGAGGGATCACTGTAATGTTGAGGTATGATTTGATCTGTGTCCTCTGCAAGACCAGACCGTGATCAGCATGGTAACTCGTTTTCCTCCGTCTGCCTGTACTACAAATAAGTCCGTGAGGCGTCTATCAAGTTACGATATCGAACTTCTCTGGAAACAGCTTTTTAATCAAGCAGCTGTGAGAGAATCAGACTGGACGCCCTAAGGCACTTGTATTGGCAGGCCTGGTCTGCAATGAAAGGTATTGATATCATGCCTATCTTTTTACTTAAAGTTTATTGTTTTCTATCTTGAACGAATCCCTCTCAAGATACTCAGAGAACCTTACAGCCCTGAAGTAGACCAGCGCTAACTGACTGATACGTTGTAGAAAACCTTTGTCGTCTCCCCTTGGATATCTCGGTTCAAGGTTAGATGCTGACTGCCTCAAATTAAACAACTTCGTACTATCTTACTCTGGTAAGAATACTTCCTAGCTGAGGATTTAACTAAATCACCATGTTGCTTCAAACTGTTTGTATTCAGCTGAAAAGATGAAATCAGTTCTGTGTGGTTGATGTCCCTTGCGGCAGTGTGGTTAGCGTGCATCAATGTAATGCTGTATGTCTTCACTAGATTCCGACTTGATGCCAGGCAACACGGGTATAAACATGAAATACTATTGATATTTCTCGGAAACCGTCACAATTTTACTCGATATACCTTCCACTCGAATCGTGTGGAAATGGTTGTTCTATAGACCCGTGCATCTGTGTGGCTTTGTAAAGATTCAAACATCAGCTGACTGACCTCCACCAGTTGGCATATATTTGGTCAAAGTATATTTTCCAGGTGGTTGGATCCCTGGTACAATCATATTTACAGCAGTAATGAACACACTCTCGTACCATACAAAAAAGGTGTGGGAGAAATAGAACTGTTGCAGATTCTACAGGCTCGAGCCAAGCATCTAGGTTTGTATCTCACTGCAGCTATTTGGCAGCTGAACAGAATGTTTCGATGAGATCTTTATGTTGGAATCAGTTGAAGCGAGGGCACAACTTTAAGGGCTGAGCGTTATCGGCTTGGCCACCGTAGATGTAAGCACATTTGTAGCTTTATGGTGTAATATAGTGTAGCTTAGACTACGGATAATCTCGCAGCATAATTCCATCATACAAGAAAGAGGAAAACATTGGCTTGGATCAAACTATTCTCCAGCTTAGTTCGGAGTAGGCATATGTAAGATGGGAACGGAATTCTTTGTAAGTTCAAAGTTACCGAATGCAATACCAATCTTAAGCTATCAGGAGGTCAGCAGATGTCATTAGCTCCTGCTGCTATGTGGCATTGGCATTTCTTGATGCTAAGACTGCAGCAGAATATATTTCCTGTTTCAGTAACTATCGCATACTCAAGCTGCTGAGCAGACAAATGTGTTATAAAATGGGCCAGCTCGTTTTCGACATCGAATAGGCATACAACTTGATAGTACGCTAACTTAATAAAGGTGGTAACGAGGGCTTTTTCAGTAGCGATCCAGACGGTCAACTCTCCGAATAACCAAACAGCGGATTTCTCTCACAGAATACCGAGTAGCTCATGCCACATTGGTGAGACTACCAGTCTCATGGTCGCTAGTGTTCCTCACGTCTAGAGGACAAGCTGGTTGATAGATGAGCTAATAGACGGCTTTGACTATACCTCTATTTGACAACAACGGTATGCATACCGAATTGTGGCCGCTGTGCCAGGCAGGAATGCAACTTCCCAGTGCTTCAGCTTGCCAGTCTTGAGTCTTTGGTTGTACCGTGTTTACGGCGTACATTATTTGGCATCGATGTGAGGAGCTTCGATTGAATGCTGGCAAAGGGGAAATCGGCCAATCTCTCATCGAGAGCCAAGCCTTGTTGGAGAGCCCCCAACATATTCTGTCTTTGCTTCAACCGCCTTTAGGTCACTTCATCCACAGCATGAATTCCATTATCAAAGGATCAAAGCAATCCTCGTGACAGGAAGGAAGCAATGAGATGAAAAAACTTCTCCCCAAAACAAAATATCAAGTGACGGTTTCTTTTCTATTCGTCGGTCCTTCAAGGACACGAATGCGTCTGGTTCATCCGAAGGAAATTCTATCCTGCAGAACCAACCGATTTTCCTTCTTTGGGGAGGGGGTCATCATTTCGTCATCATGTCCCCTTGATGTGATGATATTGCCTCAGCTTTACTAGCACAAGTACAAACCGTACTTTCGTCAAACCGTTCATGATACTGAGCTGAAGCTAGGCGTACTGGGATACGTCGAGAATCGAGTGTCAATTCGCAGAATGCTGTATTCTATCGTGGATAAGATCTCTCATGTGGTTCCTTTACATGCACTGTATGAACCACTGATCGATTTCGATTAGCACTTATCTCTCAGCTAGCAATATTTGTATTTAGGCACAGCTTCGAGATGTGTCGGTCGGGAGTCTTCTCCTTATATGCATATCGTACACAGGAGAACGTACATTAGTGTACGTTCTACCAGCTCATCTTGGACTGGAATGTTTTCTTTGTATGTAAAGGTTGATTCTTAATCCTTCTTAAGTAATCGGAATTAACATTACAATACGCTGCCAGCTCTACCAGTTACACCGTTGAGCTTTTGGTGAGATTAGTCAATTGTTTAATTAATCGTGCGCTTGTTGCATTGAATTTGACATTCTGTCACAGTGCAATGAGATTTTCATTGGAGCACAATGTGAGACTGGGCAGAATTTGCTTTACAGTCGCTCGGGGGCATCAAATCGGAATTGGCAGAACGCTGCTAGCTCAAGAGTAATACTGCCGGGCTACCAATAAAATTAGCAAACGATTTGCCCTTGGCAGCCTGCTATATGAAAATAATTGTGCATTGGTGGGCACGAGGACAGGTTATTATCTAGACAGAATTAGTACAGGTAACGAGAGTTTCCTGACTCCGAACAGGGTTGCATGGCGCATTCGAAGCTTGCTTGGCAGGCCTCACCCTTTGCAACTGCAAGTTGGTCAGTGTCTCTCTTGTCAACAACATACCGGGATGCAAAATGAGGTATCGATCTCCAATTGCAATTATACTGGGTAACTGCACCACGTCGACAGGGTTAGAGAAATCGGCGTATATCACCAAGCTTCGATTGTCCCCTGTGATAGCATGGTTTGGAATGCAGCTTGCACTGTATGACCTAGTAGCCTTCTTGGTATCATGTCTTGCGAGAGAGCACGTAGAATATGTCTTCTAAAGCTATTGACTTCAAGGACTAACATCGGTGTTTGTGTTTTGATGTATTTACATTTGACCCGATGAGGTCATTCCAATCGCAAAATCACTGGGAGCCTCACAATTATCGAATAGGGGGCTATTTGTTCCAGCCTATCACTGTGCTCATTAAAGGACACCTACTTCATTATGCTTAGTATCTAAACCTCTTGTCCAGCTCAGAGTAAGCTCCGGCGAATCATGCCCCGCGGCCAACCTGAAGTAACAGAGTCGCGAGGACAATCCTGCAGAAATTACATTTAGCCATTCTCCTAATATGTTACCATGGTAACGTTTATTAAGTGACCAATAGATTTAAGGTCAGTGGCTGCTCTTGCGTCCTCCTTCTAAAAGTCCCCGGCTTCGGGCAAGGTTGAGTAGGCGACTGACGCCAAATTTGTGTGAAACCAGCCACTACAGTTACAATTTACTCCTATGCAAGCTCATGCACTCTCCGTTACACCATTTCATGTGCTGATTTATATTTAAACAGTATACCCATAGCTTCGCCGTCTTCATATCGAATTGGAATTTTAATTAAATCTTCCTCCATTCTAAAAGCACCGAGATGATAAAGAGGACACTTCTACGACAAGAGCATTTTTTTCATAAGGAAATCATCGTTGTTCTGAAACGTGTCTAGTCAGACTCCCTTCCCAGTCCCCCTCACTCATGTATGAAGGCATGACTATTCACTCGAAATAGGTGTTCCTGTGTATTTAATAGAGAGCTTTCACTTGATACTGATCAAGTAAAACCTCAATCTTTACCTACCTCATTCCATATGTGATAGATCCATCCCCGTATAATTTGACCATTTTATTTTTCTCCGTCACATCATGTAAAAAAGAGTTTTTATCATTGGCAAAGAAAGTGTCCGGCACCCAAATCTTTTCAGCAAAGTCTCCTGTCAATGTCATTTGTTCCTTTTTGTCATCGGAGAATTTGAGACGTTCGTCTCTCCAGTATTGATTAAGATATAGAGTTATTGTATAGTCCTGAAAAGAGAAATAGGAAGACGTATTCAGACAAATCAAATGAAAATCACATCTCAGTTCAAAACTGAATCAAGCAACTTCGTGGCTTCATCAAAGTCAGAGGAAGCAGTGGCACAAAATTGGATCTAACGTGTACTAATATTAGATTGTTAGGAAATAGACTTGCATTTGTTTTTCGACTACAAGAGAATGTGGTGTCCCCAGCACATGACATCTAATCATGATGCGGGGCTCTGGGGACGAAAAAGACCACGTTGCAGTTGTTTTTGATTGCGGGATGTGACGTCCTGTATTGATGGTCCCCCAGCATAGTTTGTTTGCCGTTCGGTACCAAAAGCGCAGATATCGGCAAACATTCCCTGTAAGCGTTCCAAGCAATTGGCCATGGTAAAACCGTTTGGTAGTATTAACATTAGGTGTAAGAGAACAAGAGATGTATGTATGCCTCAATACGAAATACTTCGTTGGGGACGAATGACAGTCTGTTACTACCAACCATGTTCTCATTAATGTAACCTGACGTTACATTGAGTTGTCTAACGAGGTAACGAGGTGACACACCTCACCGTGAGCTACATCTATTTGCATTTAACAAGATAGGTCGGGGATATACTGGAAAACAGGTTGTGTCTGTATCATGCATTCTGGCAGCTTCCTCGGCTCTAATATAAAGATAGACGACGGAGCAGGAATCTGTGAAATCAAATTATCATCATTGACATATTTGGCTTCGTAAGTTGTCTCTTGAACCAGGAATGTCTTATTGCCGCCGGGGATAATGAAATCCATCCTTTCGAAGTCATATTCCACAGGCAGAAGGTATTTTGGTGGAGGATTATTCGATAAATTGATCGATGGTCATGTCTCGATGAGACCGACGACTCGGCGGTACAGTTGCTAACCATGAGAGCTCCATGGCCATCGCCCTTCGTCACTTAGCTGTATAACTATCAAAGGCCCCATAGTATGTGATGAGGTTGGATAAGTACGGGATAAACCAATAGCCCGTTGAAGAAAATAAACGGAGTGGACAAGCAAAACAAGCAGAGTGGTCTCATTTGCTCAGAAAAAACAGTTCGTGGCTCTTACCATACAGCGAGGGTTTCCCTGCTTCACTACTACTTTTGTCATGGAACTATTATTTGGTACTCTTGGAGCAGTTTGGCTCTTTACTTGCTTCACAAGTACTGCAGAACAGCTTAACTCTCACGATTGTCAGTGCCTAATCTTATTTTTAAACGAATCTGGTTCTTCACTCGATTCTACAGTTTCTTGTGTAAGATTGTGTACATTTACTCTACGATTTTTCACAGTACGCAGGCATAAATGTTTGCCTTACCAACGTTTACCATGATGCAGCAGGGAATGTAGAATACAGTTAGCCCAATCGTCATGGCCTCGTCGAGCAGCCCTACAGATGCTTCCAAGAATTGCCCCCATAGCTGGTCAATACAGCAAACTATGTCTTTGATTACATTCCCAGGGGAAAGGCCAGAAATATTTGTCTGGTGTTCAGATCTAGTATTTGTTCGCACACAAGTGATAACATTGCGGCATGCGGAATCCCTCTTGTATCCTGGTCAATGTCGCGCACGAAATGAGCTGAGCTGACGGAGATGAGCCGTCGTTAGGATATCACTAAGATAAGGGTTTTGTCCTTTTTCTAATTGATTAGGAAGGTATTTCCTCATTGTGGCTTACTGTGTCGCTTCACTTTGAGTTGGCTCAGTTTTGAAATGTTGGTTTCTGTTTGTAGAAACCTGTATTTGAAGTAGTTGACGCAGCCTTCAACGCAGGGGCAACTTAGACATCCTGTTTTGACCAGTAGCAAGCGTTCTAGTCACTTTCCAACTAATCAACTAGTGGATGCAATCTCCAACGCAGGGGTAGCTTAGACCACCTCTTTTGACCCATGTATGTCAAGGGTTCTCATTGACAACTCTTATTTATAGTCACCCTCCAAGTAATCATGACAAGAAGAATTACCTAAGTGATTGTGATTGCCCGTAGATCTCATCTAAGTAAGTAAGCATATCGAATTGGGTCAAAGCTCATTGTCTGTTCGGTTAGGTTGGGTCTACACGTTCAGAAAAAAGCTTCCCATAACGTGCTCGGGACACACTGAGATGTAATGCGGATTTTGCATCCTGTCTTGACAGAACATCATTTGCTTCACTAACTTACACATAAAATGACGATTGGTCGGGCGGGGTTTAGATCAGTAAACCATTATGCTTACCATATTTACTTCCGAGATGCTGTCGAAGCTGGCAATCACAATTTCCATTTCAATCTCAAGGGGATCACCTGAAAGTCATAAAAACGAAATATTGATTTATGATAATGTAGCTGATTAAGTACAGAATGATGTAAGGCACCGATCTCATTTACTGAGAAAGACGGACTGTTAATGTGCTGTCCCTTCTTTCAGTCACCATCCTGAAGGATAACCGTGGACAGGTGCCTGGTGGGACACATTAAGTTTCACATACTCTTGCCTATGTTCAGATTCAAAATGTTCAAGTACGATGTATATTACCACAGCGAATTACAGAAAGTCAAATGAAATAACGAGCAATGGTTGCATCTTGTGTGTCAGGCCAACAGAACTCCATCGTATCATGCATTTACACATTATCGACTGTCAAACCACCGCAGAACATCGTATCTTCTCAGCGTGCAAGTGTCAATATGTACAACAAAAAAAACCCATGAATTTCATTTGAAAAAGTTCCATGTAAAGAAAAAGCTTTAGCTAGCGAATGTTGTCTGTAGCGGCAGTCCAGACTGAAAAGAACTATCATTGGGATGATAAACACTCCTCAATGAGGAACGCTGGGGAAACGATGTCGATTCGCTATCTGCTCTATGCCAACTGTATTTCAAGTCGTGCTATCACAATTTCTATGTAGTTAATTAATTTGTGGTATCAGATAGTTAGTATAAGATAAAAACACAAATATTGTTCCAGCTTGGTCTTGGATGAACCTTCCAATTTACCGAGCAGTGGAGTATGGCTATGCTTTACCTATCTGGTTCGTTTAAACTCCAAGTTGGCTATGTAAACAAAGCCAAGCTTGAAAGGCTTTCGAGAATTTTAATCATTGGTATAGCCGTTTCTCAACGCCCTATTAGAATGTGCGTTCTCTTTTGCAATGGTAAGCTATAATTTGTTGACTAATGGCAAAATAAAAAAAAAAAATTGAGTAGCAATCGATAGATATCTCTCTTTTTCTGTCGAAGATTCCATCCTAATCTAAGTGAACCTCACAGCCAAAACTTTAAACATAGACGTCAAAATCAAAAGCATCATGCTATAAAAAATGTTTGTTTTGTTATATGAATCACCCTGTAAAAGTATTTTTTGTAAAAAAAGTAGTTGGAGAATGTACCAAATGAGCGTCTGCACCTGAAGTCTTGTTTCTTTAAACATCCGCGTTGGGCGGATCATCTAAGCCATATGCTGGCCTAGGTAGACATGTCAGTATACAAACGTTCCTTCCTCTTAGACTGGTGAGTCTAGGTTAGGAGTTGGCATGCTACTTTAGATTCTTGGTCTTTGCGTTCGCCATTGGATCAACATGGACCTCATATTCCAACTCGTAACCTAACCATACATCCAATTGTTGGCCCTGTACTTCCTAAGATGCAACATTCGTTTATCATAATCACTAACTGTGTACAGTAGTTATTTTCAATATTTGTCTCCATAAGTCACAACGATCCCTCCTCATGGCCCTGCTGTAGCTTTTTTACTGAGGCAGACAGGAATTTGAAAGCATCGGCTTAGTGTTCCAACTGGCAATTCAACAAATGGCTGTCGTACTACGAACTCGTATTGCAACAACCATTCCATATACCTAAAGTAAGAAGACCTAAGTACAAAGCAATCAACTGCATTCTTCCTCACTCAAAGCTCTACAAAGGAGAATCAACTCGTATTATTGTCTTTGCTCTTGGATGCAAATATAGTGTTACAGTCATCCAAGAAGAAATCAGTCGACCTGGGAAAGGAGGTATGCATGATAAGATGGCGGAGAGCTTGATCTCCCCAAATGGTTTGCTTGACTTGTTGAGTAAAGCAGGCCTGTCTGCCCCATCCTGGGAGCCAGTTCAGCCAGATTGGAGCTTGGTGCATACCTTGTGTCATAAAGGCCAAATGCCACGGGTTAGCACATGTCGATATCCTGGTATGTCATTGTTGTATTCTTAGACAAAAAGGGTCAAGGGTCTAGATGATTGCTTTACTTGCGCCTAGGATGAAGACTTGTATGTTGTGTTTAACACAAAAAGAATTGACCATGGCCTGGGGACGTGTCCACCATGTGGTTGTACTCACAGTAAGTGACATTTCTCATTCTTTTTCCCATTCAAGAAGAACGCACCGTTCACTATAGAATGTCCCAAGAGAGTAGTTTCACATGGATATCTCGAATAACTTCGCGATTCCATAACACATAGCATTCCCAATAGATCTTTCTGCAAATAACTGTTTCCAACGGTTGAATTAGATTGCTTTAAAATGTGATCTAGCGCTTCCTAACATTTCAGTAAAAACTATCGTAGATATGTGCTTTTAAGAATCCATCCTGTCCTTGAAGGTATTTTGTTTGTATAATCGATTGCTTTGGCGTTCGCGTGGGATTATGGCCAGGAATACCGGAATGCTTCTCTTAATAACTTGAGAAAGAAAAACAAACTGTATTCTCTGTTACATTTATACTGATAAAGTCATTTTTGACACTCACCGTTGACTCACTGTCAACGTGGCCAACTACAAGGAAGACATCTGTTTGCGGAGAGGCCTCCGTACCTGATACTAAGAACCTTGATGGTGCCCACACATTTGATGGATAATGAAAATAACCCTCCAAGATTAAAATCACGCGAACAGATGTAACTACAGGCACTTGTCTTACGATAAACCATCTGCCCTTCACACGCTAATCAATAGGAAATGAGGTTACCGTTGCCTGAGATGCTGTCTTTAAATGTTACTGTTAGACAAACCTTCAAGGAGAGAATACTGCGCCGATGGTTTTGCTGTGACAGTGAGTTGAACAGGCGTGAATGATAGAGTTCAATATCCTAGCACAGTTTCCAGGTATCTTGGTTTGAGAAACCTTGGTGAGACTAATATCTGAAATGTTAGTTTTCTCTGCCAATGACCAGAGTCGTGTTATCAGAGGTCGATGTGGGTACAAAAACGAGAATGTGATGTTAGGGTGGACATTCCTAATGCTTGTCACCCGATTTGAAAGTGTAAATGATAGTTTGGCGAAGGCCTGTTGTACAAGTACCAAGAATCAAATACAGTGCCTCTGTCATTGCCCAATATGATGGGTTATGGAGTCTGTTGGACTGTCACCCGTATGGCTAATGTATGAGCCAAACACATCAACATTGCAATGGCAGAAGCCGCTGCACTAACGTACACAGACAGAATATTGATGGTGATATAAAATGCTGCCCATTGATTCCAGAGCAGTAGTAACACAAGCCATCAATCTTTGCCTGTGCCTCTAAAGCACCAGTTCAACACAACTTGAGTGATTTTCGATAGCCTCGGTTTTGGACTTCATAATCCAGGCGCGCGGCAAGTGTGCTGATGCACTGATCGGGTTGCCATGGTAACCGACGATTACGGGTTGGTATCTTGTCTTCGCCATTCGCCTCTCGTGTATCCAGAATGACAGACCTGTCCACCGAGACACAGTGCAGGCCATTTGTGTCAACCCCCTCTTCTGGTTATAAGCATATCGCTTTCTTTTCACATTGCGCCAACATAAGTGTGGTGTTTTGCTTTGCTGCTTTGTACATAGAAAATGATGCCAAGGCTAAAAGCTTGACCTTCTCTCTGATCATGCTGCATATGCTTCTTAAGGTATATATTTGAGGCTTCTTTGATGTCGAGAACCTTGATTTACCCTCTGCTCATGTCAGGCTTGTCTCATTTGATCAGGCGACGCTGGTGGCTTGATGTATCATGTTTAAGATAATGCCAGGAACAACATGAACTTCTGGTCATGCTGTACCAGACTTGCCTCAACAGACTACAAGCGTTTCACATCAAGATGAAGGAATTATTGGCGAAATCTAAACTAGCTCATCTCCGGACTGATTCAAAGAGCCAGTAAAATCATTTGAACCGGTGAACCAACCAAACCACCTCCGTGGTCAATAGTATATCACAATAGTTCAAACTCGCTTAATGAACACCTCTGTGAAGCCATCTCATTGCTTGATTTCCCTGATATCCACTACCTTGTGAATTCGATCTACTCAGGCCGTTCAATACTCCTTCTATCTTCTCTGTCATTTCGTTGCCTCAGAATGTCAAATTGATTGTCACTTCGATCGTATCAATAGTAACTGAAGGGACACTCTATTTGGCTCGCAATGAATTGAGAAACGCCTCAAGGCTACTCTCCGAGGATGTGCGTGTTACCCAGTTACCTTCTTTGTCGACTATGACGAAAGAGATGTTAAAATGCGATGTGGTTCAGACTGCTCTCTGGTACGGGTGTAGTTCCTGCTTATCCCCATTGTTTATTACAGTAACCAATTCCAAGATTATGATAATGATGTTGTTCTGTTCTCGCCAAATGTCCTGCTATGTATTGTGAGCTGCAATAGATGCCAAAAAATGCAAAAAAATCGATACGTGTACCCAATGCTCTCTTGGACCATCTATTATAATAATACTGGAAGGGGGACGAGGTAAGTCACACTTAGGGACACTGTGCCGCCTTGAGATTTGGCATGGATGTTGGTCACATGTTATCCTGATGCAACGTTTTGTTTATTTTCGAAAATCTACTTCAGCAGAGCAGTAATGAGGAATTTTTAATCGGACACTGTCAATTCAGAACCCAACTCACCACTCTGTATTCCACTTGTGATCATACGTATTAGCAAGGCAGATGCAGACAGATGCTAATCACTATGACTTTTACGCTATTTTATAGCCTTGCTCTCTTCTTAGCTGGCATAATTGACAAATATTTCCCAATTATTTATACCCTGCATCCACACCGCATCGAGATTTATGGACTAGAACAGCCAGATAACCATGGCAACGTAGCCTGCATGGATACACCAGCATCTTTTTGAGAGTTGCTAATTCATTGCAATCATTGCACACTTAGAACGAGATTTATATCAATTGTTGCTCGGTTGCGTGATAGCTTGCTTGGCATGGATGGGGGTATATTCGAAAATCTATCGTCAAATGCATCGTTGGATCATGGAGTAACTCCATCTCAACTGAATGGGTTTAATTTAGAGACGACCCCCTTGCCGCCGTTCTCGTTGGAAAGAAACCTTGACAGTTAATGTAACGAAACGTGTCTCATTCCCGAATCAACTTGCATGAGGAATACTGTTCGGCAAAGGCAAGCAGTGGAAGTTGCCGTCATCACTCGCACCTCAACTCAAATGTCATTGGTCTTAGATCGCGCGTAGACTGAATACTATTTACTGAATACCAAGTTAGTCAATATTCATGATAGAATGTAAATATTTGCTGTGAATATACATGCTTTATTTTAGATGTGACAAACTCTACTTTGAGCGACCAATTCTCCTTTATGCTAGAACTTGCAATAAAAATTATGGAAAGGCAATGATGGTTTTGAAAGTGGTACTTTGTGTGAAGGACAATTACTCAACCAACATACTGAAATCGTTACTCTGAAATGGTTCCTTCTCTATCCTCCTCAATCTTCAGAGTGCTCTCAACCTTGTCAAAGTCAAACGGTTATAACTTGTAGATACTGCGCCTTTATTGATGTCGTAGTGGGCTGTAAACGTTGTGGGAAATTTCTGACCTCTTGAGCGGCAGGACCTCTGCTTTAGATAGGCGGGCACAAGATGAAAGGTAATTGCTTACCGGTCACACCCAGTCCAATCACAGAGCAATAATCTGTTCTCCTTCGACTGGAAGCTCAGGGGGAAAGTTTATCGACCAACCGCACTTCACCGCATGTCAGTAAGCAAATTTATCAAACTTCATAGTAACAATAAATCTATGTGGTAGGTCAGGACGTTCTAAATATTTGAGCTATTATAGCATTACCTGAAGATTTTTTTAGTAGTTGAAAATATTGAAATGAGCTTCGTTCTTACGCAATTATCAGCTTACATATTAGCATTTCGATCTTCTATAACCTCCGAAATCCGCGCTGCTTCGCTTTTCTTGTCATCAACAGTCCTCACTAAAGAGTTGATATTTCCCAATCACATCTCAGAGGTAGCAATGAGTTTGCTTTGCAAACGAAACCTTCATTGTGTAGTAGATCATCCTGTAGCTATTTCCTCCCCATAAACCGATGCCTATCTTGTGAGCAATTCCCTAAATACGTCTTAGTAGATCCAAGGAGTTTGCTCAGCTTCATTGTTTATTCAAATGTACCCATTTGCCTCACTGTTTAAACTACATTGGCAAGAGGATGAAACACGATAGGTGTTTTAAATAATTCAGCGTTAAGACAATCAGCATATAATACAGTGTTATAGCAGAAGACGTGGCGTTCCTCTCTCTGGCTACTGGTAATAGTAGGCCTTTGAATCAAGATGTACATGTAAATAGTGGAAATGACGTTCGAAGGCCAATAGGACTTTGTGAATATGTACAAGAATCGTCGATCTGGTACAAAAACTCTCGAAAGATAGATACAAGAAATATCAATCAATAGAGCCAACTACTCCAAAGAGACCATTTAAAGAAGATTCGTGAATATGGATAGCGTGACGTTCATTTGATTGTCCCCATCGAGCTTTTGGTTCATTTGGTTTTTGCTCGTGAATGGCAAGGGTATTTGTGTATGGTTGGACGACTAGTAACTGTAAGACAGCGTCTCAATTCTAATCCACCAAACAACGTGTAACTCCGCTAACATGAGATGGTGTCACTGAAATAAGTAATACGTTCCGGCATTTGTTTAGAACATTCCGGTTAGTTTACAAACCAGAGTGACGTAATGCTAATTGGTAAATTCTATTATACTTTCTACCCGCCTGATCAGCCCTACACAATAAAGTCACCATTACAAAAGAAAGCTTCTGTTGACCACAATCAATTGGTTCTAACGATCTGAGTGTGTTCTCTTTTTGGCTCGAGCAGTAATCAACTTGGGCAACTGCTATTGTTTTGTATGGAAAGCTGATTACTAATTTACAATCCAATTACGTTCTGCCCCAGAGGGTAAATGTTGCAGTAGGGGTTACACAATGTGTAGTGTGGACGTATGTTACACAGCAGCCTTTTGCAGCAATGAATGACTATACTTAAATGGGCAATTAGTTGATGTTTTGGGAGAAAGCATTGTAAAAGCAAAATGGACCTGTTCCTGCTTTAAAGTGGTTCATTGTTCTACACGTTTGTACTCTAACACCGAGTATCATAAACTTATAGTTATGGTACTTGGTATATATATATGCCCGCAAAGGAGTGGTGTCTAATTTGATACACATCCGCCGCTTTGATTTAAATCAACTTGTTTCTCATCAACATTTTGTCGCATCATGGAGCTCAGATAAAGCATGCTTTGACGTTTTGGCTACATTGATAGGAGAAGGCGTCTTATTCTCCAACTCAGTCCCTGCTGAGCGTTCATCTTGTCAAGTAACATTATAATAACCTTACCATTAACGATCAATCAAAATTCTTCTGGTTAAAAAAGGCTTTGTTCGTTTACATTTATAACACGATACGACGCTTCTTCGCCTTCCTGTTGAGTTTTCAATAGGCTGCTTCTAAATTGAATCGAATATTCTCCCGAGCTTACCACGCTTGAATCTACGCAAGCAGCTGCTAACTGCTTTACTATTCGCTTGGTTTCGCATGTGACCTTTAGAAATCGTTTAAAGAAATGGTTGAAGATGAAACTTAAAGTTGAACTTGCTTTAGTATTTTCTTAAATTTCTGTAATCAAAAAATATCGTTAATATCTTATGCCTCTCGCACTATATTTTGTTCGTAGAGATTGCCCCCTCTGCCTTGAAATATCCCTAATTCCTGAGTATGAATTACACCTAGTCGCGTACCAGTACCCCTCCTAGAGTTTGATTCACACCTTTTCTTCCTACCAGATACACCTGCAGGAATTTAATCTCTTCTGCCAACCAAATACCCATCCTGAGTTTGAATTGCACCTCTTCTCCCAACTAAATACCTCTTCATCTTCCCAAATTCGACTATTTAGTGCTAAATTCCCCAAGCATTTTGGAATTCAGATGAAATTCGCAATGCTTCTTTAGAACGAAACATACTAACTCTCACCTATTTTTCCGACCTAAGAATTGTTCAGTACCAAATTCCCAAGCCTCATGACATTCTAATTGGATTCTGTAAGCTACTTTTTAACCAAACATTCGCCAGAGATTCAAAGTCTCTGTAAACTTGTCAGTCTCCATAAGGTTGTTACCACAAGATTCCAAAGTGACGCCTTGCCTTCTGTTCAACATGTTCAATGAAGAATTAGTGTTGTCAAATGCCATCACCAAATCATATTATCATAATAAGATCAGTAGGAGCTCACTGATTGGTTGAGACAGATGGAGTTATTTGCTGCATATAGGCACTCATGGAAAGGAAGGAATGATGGCTGGCATCTTGATAGCGTCTTGTTAAGCAGATCAATGCCGTAATACCGACACTTTTTTCTTTGCGTCTTTTCCTGTCTATGGGTTGATTGTTCGAATCGAATGTGCGAGGGCTGATGAAATGTGGCACTTCAATCTAAAGAAAGCATATGGTGATTGTGAACTGTTTAATATGGTCCATATAATTGTTGTTCAAAATGCAATTTGGAATAATCGCTGAGATACAGTAACTGCTCTTTCATTGTAGCTTTTGATTTGTGTGACAAGTAAAGCTCTTGCTTGGCTGGTACTTCTGATCAACTCGATCATACCGGTCTTAAATTCACCAGTTTACTCTCCAAGCCTGGGTTATGATTCTGTTTGAATCAGTGATGCACCCATGATGTAGTCTCATCAGCACCAAATCGTCGCTTTTCGACCCTTATGACATTAAGCAGAAATGCTGTGCACTTAAACTAGATCTCATAAAACCACGACAACCTGAAATATAAATGCATGAGATTAGATCCCCTTACCATCCTATGCTTGCATCATTATTTCTAAATTATTTATTCATGCCGACATGCGATAAGTATCATCTACCACTATAAGACCTAGAGTTTTGTATTGTTTTAGCAAATTTGATCTGACATAAAGTATCTTTGTGTAGGTGAAGCGAAGTCCCTGAGGATGTTAGGGTTCCCTTCCATATTGTAATAGTTGTAGATAGCTAGGCCTTTTCCTATATTCCCCCAGTCTGATTTACCATTGGCTCCTCATACCACATGACAAAGGAATCATAATGGTCCCTGCATGTAGTTATGTATAGTTTCCAGACGGCTGGCAACCTTTCTCAGATAAAGAAGATAACACAGGAAGATATCATTACAGTAAAAGATGTTTCGTCGGATTGACAATGGGAAATGTTGCTTTCGTGTTTCTTGAATGCATCAGTATTATATGGTCACCTTGTTAGATCGCTGTTTTGGAGGAATGTTTTCTTGAGTAAGTAATGAATTGTTGATGTTATAAAAAAATAGCCCTTATTGTGATTTTGATTAATTTCTAGCTTTGGAAGCAGGTTTGTTACTTTATATAATGTGTTGTTTGTCGCCGAGATACTGCACAACATCTTAAAGCATAACAACATTACCAGAAGTCAAACTAATCCGTTTTGTTCTTTCGACAGTTAAGCATCTCAGTACACACATACATCTAAAGAAGTGACCCAAAATAGTTAGAGGTTTAAACACGAGAGCCGCATGCAGAATGGTTCATTACTTTTAGTAGAACCTTCGATTTTTTAAAAGCAGAGCGATCTATATACTAACATTTATTTTGGGAAGGGTTGACTGGACTAGGTACGAATACTTAAAACTGGAACTGTTACAGACAATGCTCTTGACAAACTGGACTAACAAACATGAAATAGACTGGCAAACAAACGTGTTGGAGGCATTGAGAAAACTGTGTAAAGGGACTGTGACCACTTTTAATTGTAATCAACTACGGAGCGCATGTAGACATAACTGTACATGCGTCTTTATGTTAATAACGTTGATTACAATATGGACCAATAGTTCCTTTAGACTGGAGAAGAAACACAAAAACTGGAACGTTGTGAAGGACATGGTGTTCATGATTAGACCACTGTTACAAAGTGAGTGCGTGAAAAAGCACGTGATCAAATTCTGAACAGATGCCCTGCATGCTCAGCGAAACCAGACGAAAGTTGAAAAAAACCCTCAAGAAAACAACCTAACTTAGCCATAGAGTAAAATACAACTCAACTTGAAACAAGAAACTAAACTAAAGAATAAAAAAAAAAAATTCTCAAAACTTTTGAACTCCATGAAATTTCAAATGAATTCTATGCATTCAGAAAGACGCCAAATAGCAGAGCACTTACCGACCGCTAATAGGTAGCATGAAATTAACAATAAAACATATAGAATATCGCATTTACATCATTCACTACTGACCAAAGGAAGTTCAATCATTTCGAGAAGAAACCTAGTTCAAGGCTTTATTCTACTAGAACATGTTGTCGTGGCGGATGCTGACACGACAGAAGAGACATTAATTACATAGGTGTCATGTACTGTCACAATTGTTGATGAGAAATCTACAAATATATCATCATCACTGTATTATGTAACTACGCAAGTTTCTTCTGGGTATTAGAATTATGAAATTCGTTTTGTAGGAATGTAGCATGTATCATTTTAAAATCTATATTTCAAATCGTTGTGTACATTGTTTACACATGTGCATGGGTTCCATTGATGGTGTGCAGTTTGAATTTACCATTAACGTGGTTCTAGACAACTATCATAATGAATAAACTATTTTTACGTTTACACCAATCAAATAACACACAGATTTATAATATCGTGCAGATGAACAATACATCAAGAATGCAATGTCTAAACCTTTAAAAAGCGGGTGTAATGAATGTGTAAATATTGGTATGAGTCTTGATTGTTGAACGACCTGGCATCTACGGTAACTTATGATGTGGCTATATATGGTGTTTGTTCATTCATCAAGCAAAGAGAAAAACTAGATGGTAGAAAATGATGCAAACAATCGTGCAGAAATGAAGTGGAATTGTGAAAATGTGGTTTCCAGATTACTGCTGTCCAGTTGTTTCGATTTGTCTTCTTCTTATACACTGTAATGAGCATACATAATGTGCACCTGACGTTACCCTTGCCATCAGGTATCTGTAACTGTCAGGGGTTAACCTAATAACACAGTCATCTCACTTCCATGGCTCATGGAGCACTTTATATGACGGAAGTAACACCGTCGAACGTTCCGGCCGAGCTGTAAAATGGAGGAAGGTTGTATGCACCAACAATAATAGGATTACCAGTTGGATGACAGATATATTCGCTACGGCTTCATTTATCTGCCATCCGAAGAGGATACGATGAACCAGAGCACTTTGACAATGCGATTCATGTCCAATTCTCATGTGGCGGTCACCGCTATTGTATACGAAGGTTCATTTGATAATGAAAACTGTCGCTCAGGCGTGCAGGTGATAACGCGTTGTGCCCATTCATTGATATGTCTCCACAGACTGGTCGACAAGGCAGACTGCGCCTGCGTCTGGTTTTGTGTATCCATAGACCCATCATCAAGCTTGGTTTCCACAAGAGCGGGAACCGCCGGCAAAGAACTAAACACCATCCCTTGCCAATGTTATGCAGTTATACCCGTGGATTCCAAAAGGCCATTGTCGAAAACCCAATTATCAGCATCATAATTAAGATCCTATTCATGTTTCACTCTTCAAGCAGTGCAGTCGTATAAACACCACTTGTATGCGTATCTCAACCCTTGACAACTTTACAACAACGTTAAAGACCATGTAAAGTGACCGAAGTTGAATTGAAAACACGTGAAAAAAATATTTGGACCCAGAAATGTGTTTTCATCCTTCAGAGTTGAATTTTTTCATAATGTCAAAATTCTGAAAAAAATTTCAAAGCCAAACTTTTTTTGGGCTGATCATGTTTCTTCATTTTGAGCAGAAAAAAAAACAAGTGAAAAAATATTTTGGCTTTTGACAAGAACTGAGCCGGACTACGTCACTTTTCTCAGGCAGCAGTGTGGGACTTCGTGTCAGGTATTCGCCAATCAGATGACACCTGGCGTGCCTGTTCGGTGCAGAGAAGGTGATTTCGTTCTGAGCTTCGAATTGGCATTACCTGAGCGGCCGAACCAACGAATTCTTTAAAAATGTGTTGAATGGCCAGTCGATACAATGACAGACCGCCTTAAAAGTCATCACAAAAATCAAGTCAATAAGTCTCACTCATAAAACATAGCATGGTAATTCACCGTGATTACTTTCATAAGCGATCTTAGAAGTTCTGTCCAGTGATAGCAGGCGATTCATCATCTTATTTGACTATAATAGCTCAATGCTCATGTCGAACATGGGATAAACGGTTCCCGATGACGTCAATTCAAATCTTGCTCAGTCATGTGATATGCAAGCCGTAAAGCGATTCGTTAATCGATGGGACTCTCTGTGAGCTAACAGGATGGAGGTAGCATCTTCACGTCTGTGATATGGGGGGGGGGGGGGGGTAGCGGTGGGACTGGCCATGGAGAAGTGGTGAGCCGAGCTCAACCCGAAGGTCGTATGCTTGCCTCCTGGTAGAACCACTAAACTGATGTAGGGTACCGGTGGGTCTGGCAAGGAAGAAGTGGTGAGCCGAGCTCAACCCGAAGGTCGTATGCTTGCCTCCTGGTAGAACCACTAAGCTGATGTAGTGTGTGCACCACTACCAGGTGAAAGTTCAAGTGAACGCCGTGTGAGCACTCCTTGATGGTAACCGGAAAAACGCCGACCGACCGACCAACCGACTGACCGACCGACCTTCCGACCTACCAACCCAAGGAGTTTCGTAGTTGAGTCACAGGTCTCATAAGTCAATGTGATATATCCAATCCACGATAGTCACGTGAAATGAAATTGTAAACAAGCGCACGTGCGCTGGTCAAATGACAACAAATGCATGTTGCGCGTTGCAGTTCATGCATTGCATCGGTCGAGACACTCGAGTAGAAAAACTACAGTGCATAGATTAGGCCCAAATCATGTTTTTAAATCCACCGACCATGTAGACAAAGCATATCTTTAGAGTATCGTTATCAGTTCCTTACTGCGTGAACTCGTTTTCCCGGTATAATTGACTGGAGATGCTGCTGTCAGACACGTCGGACTCCATCACGTCCATTGCGCTGGGCACTACACAGATAAATGTGCTATAGAGAAGCGAAAGGGATACTGCACTATGACGGTAGGTTGGCAGGTCAGTCGGTCGGTCGGTCGGCGTTTTTCCGGTTACCGGGCTATGAGGCGCGAATGGGATGCCGTAAGTGAGGTTGTCAGAGTCGGCGAGTAGGTCGGTCGGTCGGTCGGTCGGTCGGCGTTTTTCCGGTTACCCTCCTTGATTTAGGACATAGATATAGGATGGGGGTACCTACGCTAATCACATTGCCTGTCGTGGATGTCCGACTACTGCAACCTTACCTTAAACTTTGTATACATCCTGTGCAGTTTTTGTACTGTTTGCAGTCTAGATGGAGACATGAAATAACTCGTCGACTTTAGACCTGTATCGAGTGCCAGAAGACTGATTTGATAGCGTTTGGAAGTTGGGCATTTGTAAGCGAATGTCTTATGAGTACACATTCTCATTTGCTTATTGTCGCACGGGCTTCTCAGATCATTCGATATGAAATCATTATTTCGATCGGAAACGTTGATAGACCGCGCTATCTTATTCAGCCAGCCCGAGACAGAGCAAGTATAACCACTAATTGGCGACCGTTTCGTGACGGTTCATTGGTGATATATTGGCTTGAATTCAAAACTAATTAAGTTTAAGAATTTTCCTTGCCCCCAGACTGCATCTTACTACTGTCACAAACATCAAGCGAATTCACTCCTTTGATTTTGTATTCGCAGCTGTGCCTCAAACAGTTACCTAGGCAACCATACATTTCTTTCCTGTGCTCCTTTATTGTGCGCCGTTAGCCTTGAGGAGTCAAGAACGCCACGCATGAGGAGGCAAGATGGAGATGGTTGTAACATTAAAATGGTGGTTGAGTTAGTATATATCATGACTCATAAGCAAGCTGTCTTTGCAGCGCTTTGATAAAAGAGCCGTTGAAGGTGCTTTAGATTTTAGACCAACGGTCGAAATCAAAAATTATCGGATAAGTGCGGCAAAGAGAACAATTCTCCCCTACTTTGGCTCAAGAGTCATTTAATGCCAAGCTAAGTACAATAATATGCAATGCAGTGAAAACTAAGCCATCCCACTTGAGGTTTTCTTGATATGATTTGCTGTAATACTACCAAAACTAAATATTTTAGTGTTCTAATCCGATCCTTAGCACTTGACATGGTGTTAAAGGTTCAGCCTTTCAGTTTTCTCTTCTTATTGTGGAGGACTATAATATTAAAACCTTCTCAAAACGGGTCGACACATTTTCAGCAGAAGTCAAATATATGATATTCCGTGTATACAATATTGCTGATGCAGACCTAGAGAAAGAGAACTTCAATAAATATCCGACTTTTGGTGACCATATACCACCTAGCTTGGGGCTATTTGGGGTGAGTTTTTTTACAGATAAGAGGAAACACATGAACGATGGTGTTATGTTTCATGTATCATGCAATATCCAAGTCCCTCTCGTCTGTATGCTGACCATGAACCTGTGCGTTCAAACTTTATTGGCCACCAGTCCAGATGATTTCGTGTCACTGCATATAATATGCTACAGGACGCGTGCCTTCTACGTTTCGTCATTTTGTATAGTAGATAAACTGTGGCTACTGTGCAACACGTATGAAATCAATGGTATATGAGAGGCACTGGAGCAGATTTCATTTGGTCGTATTGATTTTTCTGACGGGCTCATAAACAATAATGGCTGACAAAGAGGAGACTAGTGCAATTATACAGTAGAGCCTGTGCGTGCAGGCGGTTTCAATATAGAATATATTGCTTGTTGAGACAGCCTCTGGTGGACATGGATGGCTTCCTTTCACGACTCAGGACTAGAATATCTTGGTTGTCGCTGGCAAGTCCTCACTCTGTCGACACTCAATCTTAAAAAAACAGCTCATGACTGCAAGGACTGCTTTTGGACAAGTTAGAGGTGGCAATAGTCCTCACCTGTCCAAGCTTGTTGCTACACCTCATCAGGTCTGAGAGACGACACGGTGAAGCCAAATTTTTTCTGTTGACCGTCACGATATTGCTGAAATTCGCTGAAGTGCCGCCTAGAGGACCTCGCGACACAGCCTGATGGGTATCATGCGTGCTGACCTTAGTCAAACTTGATTTGGGTTCCGCTTACAGCGCGGCAACTCGAGAGCCGTGTGGCCAGGGCTGACTGCGTTTCCTACCTCAGATTCTGGACACAGTCACCATACATACATGAAAGGCAGAATGGTTACTTTGTTTGAGTTAGATAAAACGATGAAGCACTGTATTGTCGATTAGAAGCTGTCAGAGAAACATTCAGCGTTATTTTGATAAGACACCTTTTAACAGGAACTCTGTAATTTCTACCACTCGTACAAGCATGTAGCAGCACCTGTTACAAGATAACCTGATGCCAATGATGTCTGCAGATGAAATGGTTTCCGACGTACGGAACTTTGCTCGACGAACCTTGTTTAAGATCTTCAGGCTTAGTTGAAAATGGCTGCCAAAACGGCAGGGTATGGACTTCGGGTCGTAATGAAAAGCTGATCTTGATATTGTTTTTCAAGTGGGCCTTCTACCACGACTTAAATGGGAAAATGCATTCTTCATTCTTTCTAGTATTGAACCTCACACAGAATAAACCATACAAGGAAAACCTTATTTCTATACATTACTTTGGGAATACAATATTGTTAGAATATTATGCATAATTAATATCATGCATTGTGCAGGTATTACATTGCTCATAACATTTGCCCAATAAAGCTTACAGTCTCATTGACCCAACTTGGCGAACTAATCGACAAAGCACAAACAAGATCAATGTCTATTAAAAAGAGACGTTCGGGATACACAACCAAAACTTTCTGCTCAAGGGCCCAAAATTAATATGATGATAATGAAAGTAAATCCCTCCACCAAAGCTTGTCAAGGATGAAGACCGGAAAAATATAAGCGATACTTGGACTCGTTACTAGAATTTATGTCTTTAAGACAGTATCCTAAACGGAAAAAATCACAAGATCTTGTGTATTCACTGCGGAATCCTTAACGTGGGTAATAACTTAGTCGTCTATAGATAGAGTCTCAACGCACGCTCGCCTTGATCACATCAATAAATATGAATATAGACTATGGGTGGCTCATCCGCACCCACACATATACGCGAACGTGTCTTTCACATCTTGAGAAAGAGAATTTTGTTTAACAGTTGTGGTTTGGCATACAAACCAATCTCTGTGAGCCATTAGATACTCAACCTTAGAAGCAAGAAGCTTACGTTTTTGCTTCTTGAAGATTTAAAGACAGATGTAGGTGGAATTTATCTTCCCTTTGGTCCAATCGATTCGGCTGTTCAGTACGAGCGGGCTTGAACTTTAGTATTTCGTGCATGTGTGTGGGAAAGGCTGTTCCAAGAATACGCTTGCTATGCATTTGCCTTACGTTGGATTGCCGCCAGCATCGCCTTTCGAGAATCAAACAGATTGCTGATAAAGCAGGACATAATAACACACTTAGCATAGCATTCCCACTGACTAATAGTGCAAGTAGAGTCTTTTCATTGCTGTTGGAGACGGTGAATTTGTACTCTAATACTGGCTCTAGGATCATGAATGTATCACACATTAGGTGACTGTGGTTCACGGTAACAGCGGGATGAAGATAAGGCCATCGTGTTTAATAGATCCATATCTCAGGCTGAAAAAAGGAGCCTCATCTTTGGCATCAACTCACACTTTAGCATCCAGCGGTCACATAATGGGTAATAGCAGATGATTATGCAAACCTTCTTGAGTAAAAGGTTTTACATCGGTTTATTTCGTGTCACTATTAAGGCGCGTCATGTAATAGATTTGCAGTGTTTAATCCACTGTTGATATTTTTGAGAAGGGATTTGTTTATATACATGAATATATGCACTTTTATAAGATAGCACACACCGCTTGGCAGTAGCATCAATACCACAACCTGGTCGTAGTATGGCAACCAGGTATAGAAACTTCTCACCTTGTTCAGATTTCATACAAACTGTGTAGTTGAGAAGGCGAGTTGAACTCGATTGATGAGTGACTCGTTTTAACAGGAAATGCAGAAAACATTGATATGAAGGTATACTCTTCTGCCAGACGACTGTTTAAGAAGCCAGATGACACCCTATTCCAATTTGTGCGGGTTTTCTAACTACACTACCCCACCTTTACCTCCAAATCATAGAACAAATACATGTATAAGGAAAACACTAACTACCAACCACAAGCGTTGCAACTAACGACTACTGACTATTACAAAAGGAACAAGCAAAGACGAAAGAGATGGCCCCATTGATTACTTAAAACACCGAAATCAACCGAGCTCACATGTCTAGTCTACCTTTGAAGTAAGAGGCGATGTGTTCAGGATGGTCCAATAACATTAGCTAACACTATTTTCTGAGGAAGGTTGAATTGTTCTTTGACATTTGTCGGGTAGCATGTGGTTTCTGACAACCGATCTATGAAACGGGAGACTGCGGTTCCTTAATTCTTCGTATTATTTTTTTAATATAATGGCATTTTATGTTTACCAAAGCATGACACGAGCACTTTTTCGGTAATAAAATGATGTGTGGTTCGGCTGATTTGGGTATAGGGGTATAGAGTGGAGAGAAACAACAACATGTGCTTTACCTCCAAACGATGGACGAAGTCTAATATCATAGCCTTGAAGCAGATTGTTGATAATTCCACTGACATTTTGTATTCCACTCTTGACTATTCCTTGTTGAATATCTAGGGACTGTTGGTCATCAGCCCCGTAAGATCTGTATGGAGTAGAAAGGAGACAAGATTACTGGCTTTCTCCCTAAGAAAAGACGAGGTCTGCCCACAATATCTGGAGGCTGTTAGTCGTTAGCCCCGAAAGTTCTGTATGGAGAGGAAAGAAGACGTGATTACGGGCTTTCTTCCTAAGAAAGGACGAGTTCTTCCCCACAACAAACAAAATGGTATAAGTTACAGTACAACACTCAACCAACACAAAATGATACGACTTATGTCATGATTCTGTAGTTAAAAGAAAAATTGAATATAATCCTTGGTCTGAATATTGAACGTCTCAAAAGCATATACATGTACAGACAAGAACAAAGTTCTTGAAACCATAAATTACGATTTGGCCGAGAAATATTGCTTAACGTATCAATACCTAACTATAGCAGCGGGATGGCCGCCACAAGTAACTGCCAGCAAGTCGGGGCGATTAGTTCACTTACATATGCTGCTCACCATGAACTAGGGTGTCATTCTTTCCCATGGTAAAACATTGGCAAATCTTGTCCACTGCTATCGTGGAGCACTATTTACTGACCTTATCAATCCCGCCGCAGTGGCGGAGAAATGGCGGCCATCAATAGATGATACAGAATCATTGAAATGATGGTTTCATTTGGAATAAAATCACGGCAAAACGATGAATATTAGATTGTACGAAAAAGGTTAACCTACCCATTAATATCCAGTAGTGTAAAAACTAGCATCAAAAGCCCTGCTAACGTTTTCATGTCATAATCCTTGCGGGATCTGTGCTACATATGTGCGAACTCCACTCTGATATTCCACCAAGGTACTGATCATGAGCAGCGGTCTGCGCGCATGCCTGTTTGGTTATGCTCCTACGTCAATACTTCTGGTAATGCTACTGGTGAAGCCATGCGCCCGTTCCACCTAGCGATTTGGAGTGCAAGTGAAGTTTTATTGGTCTCTGGGTGCCAAGCCTGAGTCATTTGATTTCAGTTTAATGCTTTTGCAAGGCCGGCACAGTATACTTCATTTGGTTTTTCAAATCACACCTGTATGGGAGGAATTGTCATTAGTTGCTGGGTAGCCTAGTTTGCGTGACTCTTTATTAAAATCACAGCCTGGCGGTTTGAAGTTAATTAGGAGATGTGTTAAGTGTGATGGATTCTCAAATGACTCTGACTCTGTAAACCCATTGACATTCACTGTATCATACCCTTTCGGTAGTTCAGGTAGACGTATTTTTTGCAGTTACTTAACGAACTACTGCATACATCGTGTCGAATTGGCCTACTACATCCAGTTGATTCAGAAAAAAATCATAAAAGGAGACATTGTACAATAGATGCTCCCATTTAAAAAGCCTAGTCGTCGATGAGAGCTGAGAATAGCTCCCTAGAAAGCCAACAATAACTCCAACTTTAAACTTTCTGTCAAAACATGTTCATGCTCAATATATGTCATAAAAGCTAATTACACATAGTACTCTGCATGCATCAGTCATTGTAGATAAATATGTAATGAATTTGTTTCCTTCACTCCATTGGAAGAAAATGTGAAGTTTCCTTTCGATGAAGAGTTTGATTGAACAGGGATTGGAGGAATGATTTCCAACTGGCATGACGATTTGGACACAATGAGTATATCAGTCAGATTGTTTTATCATGGTCGAAGCAATTTCTCATAAGTTTGGACAAATTCTGACCTATCTTACATAGCTTCACATTCTCTGGAAGGTTAAACAATATCCTTTGGCAAGGCCAGTTCCTTGGTGAAGCTTCAGTCTCTTTACACGGCTATCGTGACAAATCCATCTCATCGGCAACGTGCCCCCGATCAAGTGCTGAACATCGATTAGACCAACTTGGCCTTTCATTAGATCCTTTAAGAGTCTGGCTGGCAATACATCTATATTCAAGTGGACAGGTCCAGTGATTGGCCAGCAATCAGAAGAAAGGGTCACGGGATCCCTTGATACTCGGTATAACAAGAGGATTAGGAGAGAATTGGCAATCTCAATGTAATGACCGATAGAGGTTTTGGAAAGCTCATGATGATACTGATAACGATAAGGGACTAATGAATGCTCTAGGGTCAATGAATCTGTTTAAGGAAAGGCTATGAGGGCGCCTGGGCTAACGAATAGCTTGGATCAGATAGGATCACCATGCTTATCAAGGCGTGGATGGTGAGCCAATACGATTCACCCTGATCAGGACCCTACTTAGAACACTCATAGCTATAGTTTAGGCTGTTTAGCTCTTTTGATTCATTCGAGTGACAATAAAGATACTGGTATAGTGGGGTAGGTGTAAAACAGAAGAGATGTAAACTGAAATCAACCATTCATGGAGTCTGGCACCATTGAGTCAGCGTACGACCATTACCACACATTAAGCGATGGTCACTCCTACTACTAAGACCTAACGATAATGTTCTAATTGACGTCATCAGAAGTGAAGGCATTTACAAAGTTTGTTCCGATGCTTCGAAATACCGTTGAGGCTCCAGCTAACTGAGCACTGTTTCATGGCTTTGACGGTTAGATGGAGCGATGCAGTAGTTTCCTGATACATGCACAGGTGCCGCTATTGGTATCATTTTCCTTTGGCACATGATTCATTGGGCTTGTTTGCATAGATGTAAGTCGGAGCCTTGGAAGATGTCCTCCATTCGTGTGAACTGATATTAGGAAATTTTAACCAGTAATCCGAGTCCAGATATTAAGGCTGTGATGTCAGGGTGTAGCTGACAGTTAATGAGGTGTGAGTGCTGACCTTTCAAGACCATTTTACCATAAAATAGCTGATTTCATTAATGTCTTTCCTTGTTCCGCCTCTGGCACTGAGCCTCAATTTGGTGGTTGATTCATGGGAAGAAAGTGGTACTGACAACCGCCAAAGGTGAGATGGCTTCTTTACCTTTTGATTTACTGTGGGTCGAATGTATTGAGACAGGCAATCTGACCACAACATTACCTAATAGACTCAGTATCCTCAAGAAAGAGGCTTTCCGTACAGTCCCAAGCGATGTGTGTTGCGCTACTGCAAAGGTTTTTTATGTCAATTCTACCCTTTGGTCATCGTTATTTCTGCTTTAAGTCCGTTTTGGGCTCTATGAGGAAACTAACTCGGATGATTCATTGATCAATAAGGCATTACATTGGTATCTGCAACCGAATGAAGTTATGTGTAAGCGTTCAACCCTTCTCCCCCACATCGTCCATAATCTGCTTTGTGATGAAAATATGATCCGAAAAAGCGAGGCACATGGCATTTAACCTACTGTCAGTTGAGTGTGGTGCTGTGGGTTGGTGAACGTGCGTGGTTCATTGTCTTGCCCCACAGAGAGACAGTTCACAAAAAGCGTTTTTTTGTTCTCAGATCATATAGAGCAAGGCTCTAGCTGGGTATGACATGCTCAGACAAACGTTTCATGACCGTGCAATGCATTCTTTGACCACATCACGCCGCTGTTCTGAGAAGGTAAAACGCATGAAGTTGTTTCGGGAGATCGTCTTGTTCAACTAATCTAACATGCTGTTGAAGATGCCACTGGCAAATAAAGGTAATCACTCTCCAGCTGTCTCCGTCAATACAATTAACTTAGCATTGACTTGAAGCAACAAACAAGTGTCCACATATGAGGATGACTGACTTTCGTGAAAGCATCGGGTAGTTCAGGTTACTCGATATTGTTTTCTATCTTTTCCTGCACGCTTTGATGAGTGCAGCTTTGTGTTAAAACACCAAGAAATCTGCAAGTTGCTAAAAGAGTGATCAGTATATGTCGTAGATAGGTCGAGTGGCCTGGATGTCTATTCGTTGCCATATGAAGCGATCATCCATCTTGAGTAATAGAAATGTGCATTTTAGGTGTCTTTTTCTTTGCATACCCACCATTCCCACTACGATGACCATTAGCGAGTACGCGAGGACAGCTGTCGGCTCTACCGTAGGTTTTATGTCACTTGTTTTCAAAGCTGGATAAAAAGACATGGCCAACGGAAGTCCTGGTCATCAGGAATGTCACAAGACCTCCTCGAAGCTGTCCATTCCCGTTTGATTGATAATTAGGCGGGTGATGACAACCCAGCGTAAAAAGTGGATGATTTCTGTCAACTCGCTTCTCTGGTTGTGGATAAACAAATATAATTGGCCTGGCTCGCTATGTAGGTCGGATTGTGATAACACGCCAGACTCGCAGATGCCTCACAAATCTATAAGCAATTATCACAAACATAAAATCTATGGGTCAGATTTTGTTCCTTTGACTAGTAGTCCTTGATATAAAGTGTGGTCTTACTTCTAATCATCACTCAAATGACCATGAGGTCATAGACGCAATCACGATTTCAACTTTATCAGAAATCGTCAAAAACATTTCTTTAAACAGTTAGTTCGGTTGTCTTTTGACTGCGTTCACTGTTCTTTTGAGAGTCCGTCATATTTGCTGCTTCCGGTCTTGTCACATTTGCTCGGTTCGATTTGCATAAAATTCTAATCTTCGAAGTACTGCATTAGGAGATGGTGTCTCTTCACACGTGTAATTCTGTTTGCGATGGGTTTTGTTATATCGTCAGTGATCTGAAATAACCTCGTGGCCCCATGTTGTACTTTCCCTTTCCCAATAAAAATCCACTTCGTTAGCTGTTCTGAGGCGAAGCGCAAAACTCTGCCTTCTTGACTCAAGAGGAAATGAGCTTTCGGCCAAGGCATTAGCTCGCCATTTAAACAGACAACTCGACCACATTCGTGATATTTAGTACCTAACCAAGCAATGGACTCTGGTCCCGGGAACAAATTGATTACTTAAGCTGCTGGATTATCTCCAAGCCTCTTAAAGTACTGGACGTTCCTCTGGAAAATGGCGATGGGCATTTTGAAATGATGTTCCGTCCTCTTGTGCCACGAAGCAAGAAATTAAATCGTCTAGTTGTTATGAATGCCAAACGATGCATGTTTAGATGTTCGACACGAAAGGTGGTTAACGGAACTTCAGTTGAAACCAGTGTCTTTGTGTTTTCCTATCACGTTTTCGTGCATGATTTAGGAAGATTTGTTCACACCACGACCCCTGCGTCCTTCTCAAGGTCGGCTATTATCGTAAAGATTGCTCTTGAAAGGGAGAAATAAAGGTACTTAAAGTTCCTGGCTTCATGTTTACAAGTTAAGCATGTTTGAAGAGTTGGTAGGTTTGAGTGGTGCGATTTTAAGGCAATAATCACTTTGGCTTTTTTTCAGACATAGGACGTACAGTCCTTGCATATTTGCCTTCATAGCTGTAAAGTAAAAGAACTGACTTGAAGATACTCAATCACAGTCAGATCTTTTGATATTACCTTGGAGATGTAATTCTCTGGCATGCCGAGCATCAAGCAGGCTGGTTAAACTGTGTAATTGTTGGAGTCTTCCAGCGAAATAACGTTGTGTTCATCTAGCAATGAGGTCCTGAAAGGACGATTTGCATCACAAAAAGAGAAAAATGCACAAGAGGTCAGTCTGTCCTATTGGACTCCTGCCTTTAATACACACGAACAGATAAGATTGTCGGTCAGTCAGGGAACCGATTCCCCAGGGGGATTATTGATCTTTGGTCAGAGTATATTCGATAGATACTTCGTAGTTGAAATTCCACGGTATCGCTGTCTGTACTTGACGTCCGTATGCACGTCATTGTGACTTTATATGAGGACCTTTGAATTGAGTGATCTACCCAGTTCGAAACATGGTGGTCTCCATGTCCAAATATCATGTTTCAAAGATTGGACTATTCATTAACTTGAGTTCTGGGGTTACAAATCGTAATCATACCGCTCTACTCGTTCGGTGCCAGTTCGCACACATCTACTATTCCGAGCGTTGGTTAATGTCAGCGTCGGTTGCTTTCCAGTTGTTAATAAAACTATGATTAATAAAACTTGGAATAAACACACGCAGTAGTCAACACTGGATTATCATTCTCCCTCTGGTATTCTGCTTAATTTGATTACATTCGTCAGTTGATTTACTTCAGTGCTTAGAATTGTTATCAATTTTCATTATAACTCCATTTAAAGTAGCTTAACGACGAGTTAGGTGATAATATTCCCAACTCACAGTTGTGTTTTTCATCAACTAAGTCAGTTTTCATTTGATTTAAAAAAGTTTCTGGTTTATTAATGTTGGTCGTAATAGTTAGGCATAACAGTTAGGCATTCACGTTGACTCAATAGGTGTCCATACATTGAAAGTAAATCTCAATTTTCTGATTGAATATCGTGTTTTTGTGCCATGTTATTCATGTTATTGCATCCACATTTCATGTCATCTTTCAACTTGTGTAAAGTCTAGGATAATTAAAGAACATTCTCTTGATTAATGAAATGTGACACATGTACCGTGAGAAGCGATATCGTGAATTCTATGTAAAAACCATAGACAATTGTTTTGAGTTTTGAGCACATCGATCGGCTGTTGGTGATGAGTAAATTATGCCGTTGTATTTCTGCAGCTACTGGAATCCAACTCGTATAACATTGTGCCAGGTATGTTGACATAACCCGGTCATAGTCTGATATGACCTGGTCATACTTCCGAATTCGATCCTGGTTCTAATAGCTGCATTGACGGCGAACAACTGGGTTATTGATACTTTATAACTCATTGTGCTGAGTTTATCATATTTACAAAATAACCAGACGTTGCTAGAGACACCAAAATCAACCGAATGGCCTTATTAATTTGTTCGGGGTGGCAACCTGAGCTAAAGTGGTTCATAGTTGTGATTCATACCAGTCCAGTATTTACCTTTGGCTTCAACTGTAAAGGTTATATTGTCTCATGCTACTAGTCTGATTATCACAGTCATGGTCATTGATAGGCCATCAGTCGCCTTATTCACTGATACAGAAATCTAATATGTGCTTGAAGCTGACGCCTGCCGGTTGTACGTTCCCTGGACTCAACATTGAATCTTAACAAGCAAACGGCTCTCGGACAGACCACGTTTAAATGATAGTGAATGCATGATGGTATCCAAATCACGCTGAAGTGTTTAAGGTTGTGAACAGTGGATATTCCTGTTTTGGCAGCCTTCTATTTACATCATTTTCTGTAAAATTCTGTGACCGTTTTATTTCGTCATTGCTTATTCACTGTCTGCCATGAAATTGGTCTTTGGCCGGTAATGGAGTATACTGATGCACATCAATGCAATTACCTGTCGGCCCACTTACCATTGCTACTTGCTAGTTTCCATTGCCCCCACCTTGCTACGAATCATGCTTTTTTCGCAAGAGAGTGTGAAATGTGCGAGTGGAGGAATATTTAAAAAAACTCGAATAATACGTAAATGATGATACATTAGCAAAAGACGGCATGATAAAACTTTCTTACAAGTGATCCAAGATTTAGTAGCTACAAAGTTAGACTTTCGATAATAAAAGTCCAATCCAAGAAAAAAAAGTGTAAACTATCAAGTCGTTTCTACCTTCCTGCTAGCAGTCTATGAAAAAGGTAAACCTCTCCAGGGATAAGAAATATTCCAATTAGGGTCAATGTAGCAAGACGCAAATGAGGCATAATGCGTATAAGGACATGGCGCTACGGCAATAACGTGAGTGGGGGCTGTGTAGTGCCGCCGGCGACTTCGTTAGGCGCCCCAGACGGCCCTCCTTGGCAAGATAACAACCTTTAAGATATCTCTGGCTTGTTGGGATGTACGAGGAGGAATATTTTGCAGGGATTGGTTTATCAAAAGACATGAATTTCACAGAATTTTCTGTTTTTTTGATAAACCAAAAAATTACGAAGTCGATGGAGAAACAGATTCTATGTGAAAAAAAAATTTCGAAAAAATATTGTTCATAATTTTTTTCAGTATTGTTTATTCATAAAAATTTGAGAAACTATTTTTTTCTCCAAAATGATTTTTTTTCAAATGAGTGGGTTTTTTTGTGAAGAAAAATTAGTTTAAAAAAAAAAAATTCTTCAGTCCTGCATATAGGTTGCCCACTTGTCCAGAAAGTGATCTCTCTTGAGGCAAAATTATTTACCATGAGAGCGGTGCGCCTGGCAGACCGCTAAAAATGTATGAGCTGATTGATCGCAAAAACTTGAGTTTCCCTATCAGCAGTGATTCTGACCACATTCGGCCCAATGCAAAAGAGACGATTTCCTTCTTATTGTCACTGACCAACATTTCTGTAAAGTGACCAGTTCCTTATGAGAGAGAGCAGGTCATGGGAAGTCATAAATTACATCATGAAGAAAGCACGTGTGCAGAGATGACAAAAAACAAGTGATGAGGTATTCATGACGTCGTCCACATTTGTTAGGAAATCTCAACGGGCATTTTGTGAATAGGCCGGCAAGAAGTGAAGGTAATATCTTCGAGGTTGGTCAGTACTAATCCCGAGGGTCTGAAGAAGTTCATTAATCACTGCACTACAGATTGGAGTAACGGTCGTATCAATTTGCGAAGTTGCAATCCAGGGGCTGAACTTCTTGATATTAGTTGGTATTTATGGCTTGGAAGACACTAGCGCATGTTGATTGTAAATTGCGGAATATAGTGGGATAGTTGGCCAATACCTTGAAAGCTATCAGGAGATTCCCTTCTTACAGCAATTTTACTTTGAAACTGTTGGAAATCATTGCAACAGTTCTCTATCAAAAGGCACCAAATGTTGTGATGAGGAAGCCTGTCTTCAATTCATTCGATTGTACTACAAATGCTTCAATTAAGTATCCTCAAGGTTCGTATTGGTCAGAATTCGAAGACCACATCTGGCTTATCAGCAGCGCCAGTTTATGTCTCACTTCAGCGATCACCACAAATGCTGTTCATTGGAATACGTATCCCTTCACAATGCCGGATTGCATTAGTGCTCAACAATGGTAGGAAATATATAGATTAGATATTTCAATATCCTCCCATTTTCTATCAGATGACTGATTTCTTCCTGTGGCAAAATGGCTTTGATGAAAATCATCGTCTGATAAAGTATTAGGTGCAGTATTTCATGGTAAATATAGGCTGACATAATATGAGAGATTTAGTCTCTGTTGTGAATATAGCATGGAAGAAGGATGAAGAATCTAGAAATCTCGTGGAAAAACATCAGATGATGTCTGAGACAGATTTAACTCGATCTGTTCATGGCGTTTTATAAAACGTAGCGGTAGTTTTATATTCCTTCACTCTGAATGAGCAATTGACGCCATATCGCAAAGAATTTTTATCTTTCAAGAGCAGAGAAATCCGAGATGCACTATGAGGAAACATGCTCCAAGTTGTTTAAACCGACGATTGTGACCGTTGAAATTAAGAAAGCACTACTTGGTGGCCACGCAGGCTCTAAAACCCACTGTTGGCTAAATGTATTGATGGTGAACCATCCGATTATCTGCTAAATACATGTGCCATTTACCCTGAAAGCCTCTTTACGGCCAATAGACAGATTCAGTTATAGGTCCAACCATTAACCAAATGAGACGGCATTCGTACGGCTGGTCATTAGATGATATGTATTCAAGCGCACGTATGGTCAAATTGTTACAGTAAATTACTATTGCCAATTGCTAAAATGGCTCGTGGTCGCGATCGACTTTGAAGTCTAGAAATTATGGGTTTATTTTGATAAACAGGTGATAAAACTTCCGAAATTGGCCTATTTGCGAATCGAAGGCAGTCATCTGCCGTCTTATATTATTCTAAGATGACTATGTGGTGAGCCATTCATCACAAGTATGTATCAAGCAACTTCGGCTCAGCTCAACTAAACATATCAAAATTTTGAAAAATTTTCAAAGTCAAAAAAGTTTTGGGACTGATGATTTTGGTTCATTTTGAGCAGAAAACAAAAAAACCAGTGAAAATCTTTTTTGGACTTAGAAAATTTTTCGGGGTTAGGGTAAGGGTTAGCAGAAAAAGAAGCAAAACAGTGCGTGCCAGATGAGTGGCGCTGTTTATCACTGTGTGACTTAATTCGATATTTGGTTAACATTCCCCTGTCAGTGAAACATCACGTTCGAGAGGATTGGGAAATGTTCATGGTTGTGTACCCTTTCTGGATATTTAATTTGAACAGGAACATCCAGTGTTGCAGAATATAGGTCTAGCTTGTTAGATAATTATCTCACCTACCAGAAGTTAATCAAAAGATATGGATTTTGAGAGCTGACATGGAAGGTATCTGAAGGTAAAACTTGATACCATCCATCAGCATTTCTGCCAACAATGTATATTTCTCTACCGTTAAACAATTAGCTGAGTTGGAAATCTTTGTGCACTTTAGAAGGAAACCCACCAGTTTCTTTCTAATTGCTGTGATGAGCTTCCTTTGGATTAGCAAAGCCAACTAATGCGTAAAACAGGTGCCCGGTCTGCATGCCAGCCGCTAGTGGTCTTTCCTGCTCTCCAATCTTACATTTTTTCGGTTTTGTTTTAGTCCTTTAAAGCTCCCGGTGGATGGATTGATCATATGGTGTTGGAGCCAAAAGGATTGCATTTGAGCACAAAATGCCTCCGACACCAGCAAATTTTTAAGATTTTGTTGGCGTCGCAAATTCCGTATAGTAATACCTTTATGAAGACGGTAAAAGAAAATGAACCATTTTGCTCTGATGATTAGATCGATCTGTTCCTTTTGGATTAGCATCCGTAATTGAGTTTGTCAATTCTTATAGAGTATGGCGCCAGCAAAGCATCTTAACGTTTCCTCCACAACATCGTGCCCGCTGAACTATTAAACATTGTATTCAACAGGCCACAGAAAACAGTGTGAATGAGAACATTGCATTAGGTTTTCTCTGCGGAAAATATTGATGAACGAAAATGTGGATCAAAGAATATGAGAACAAATCAAATCATCAAACAATGGACGAAGAAGAAAAAGAAACGCCCGGGGTATTTACATGGTACAAGATGTAGGTCATGTGGTGGCCTGGCCAATCAAGAAGCAAGTAGCTTCTGGATTACGGGAGTTGTTGCTCGCCCTCTGCCTGCAAGTCATCTAAAATGTAGTAGGGATGGGCCATATCTGAGCTATCTGACCGATGATGGCGATGGATTATTCGAACACAAGACCAAGTAATAGTACAAGGAGGTGAGCTTTAAACGAGTTTACAGTGCATATGAACAATATCTTTGCAACTTTACACGCCAAAATCAGAGGCTTCAAAGCTGAGATTGTCACATCAAACTATGAAAAACTATTATTGTAATGTAATACCGATTGATGTGACTTTTGAGTCGACGCGGAGACACCACGAGAGTGTTCTATTTGAATTATAAAAAGAGACTTCCGAAGTAACTTGGCGATAATGTGCAAAAAGAGAAGACATGATGTGTAAGTTTTGCATGCCGTTCTTCTAAAACGGTTGTTTGCATCTTGGTAATACGCTGTGAAGTCATGCAAATGGAGACGATTTTATCTCTTAATGCATAGATGCCTTTGATAATCTTGTTACTCTGGATGTGTGTTCCTTTGATCAGGATAAAGCTTAGTTATGTTGCTACTTAATTTTTGTCTCTGTCAAACATTTCATCAAATGGACATAAAATGGATAAATTTACCTTTTTCAAAGTTTGCTGATAGCTATTTGTGTTTACGATAATGATAATACTATTTCCCGGCATTCTTATTCCTATCAAAGACTGTGTGTGATTGTTGACATTAGAATTATCGCGACCATCTTATAAAATAAGTTTGACTTCAGAATGGGGTTTGTGGAAGCGTCTTACATTCTTTCCGGTACCAATTCCCAGTTTTATGAAAAGGCAATGTCCTCACTCAAAGGATGCCAGAGTTACGATCAGCCTTGAGATTGATTAGGAGCGATCCTTAGCCTGTGATATATCATTCACAAGGAAAGTATGTCACTGTCAGAGATTGTCAGAGACTGTCATTGTATATGTCTATCTTCAGGTAATTACCTATGGATCAAAAAAGTATAGGTGATCAATATTTTCAAATCATCACTCAGTTTTAAGGATGGTTTCTTTTCCTTAGCTTTTGTTAAATCCTAGAACTCGATCCTTATTCACTATCTGAGAGAAGGGAAAGGTTCATTTCAAACGTCTTATTCTTGTGCTGAATGTATGTGTTTCAGTGATCTACCTCAGGGAATAAGGCTGCAACTCTGGCAGTTCCAATTAATCGTATTGTTTAAAAAGAGTTGAAAAACCAAACAAATTGTTTTATTTGCTGCAGTTCATTGTAAACTTATGAGATTCTAGACGGAAACAATGATATCCACTCCAACTTATCGTTCCCTTTGAAAACTGAGGATTTAGAAAGGCTTTTAAGTCAGTTAATTAACCTATTGTTCAAGTATTTTTGAGTATACAGGGCATCTTATTCGCCAAAAGCCCAGAAGCCTGCACTGGTAAGCAACACCAATTCATCCTGCCACCTCACATATACCTCAACGTAACGGGCTAAGATTGATAACCTCACTTCGGACAGTTCTTTTTAAATAAACTCTTGGTAATGACTTCATCGCCAGAAAAGCAATTTACCTTTGAACGAGATTGTTAACTGTGATTAAATTTCAACAAGTTAATCATGAAATATGGATTTGGTTGCCGATTGTTCAATTCCTAACTTGATCCAATCAATCATATTTGATATATAGCAGTTATAGATTATATATCTGTGGGGCCTCAGATGTTCTAGGGAAAATTGATTATACCTTCATGCCGTGTGCAGAATGAATGATATAAGAAATACCACAATAAAACACGAATTTGAAAGTTTAGTGATTCGACGATCATCTGAGAAATAAGAAAAGATGGAAAAGAAGGTATTCACTTTTCGATCGTCATTTTGGCTCGTTCTTTACAGCGTCAACCATGAAAATCCCTTGAAAATAAACTATCCTGGTAGGAAATGCTGTGTAGAGACATACTCAGTTTATTTCATAATGTTTGATTGAGATCTGGGATCGTACGTTGACTCATTTACACCGTCTCGTTGTATTATGGAGACCTTAACTAGGTTGACAAAAAATCTTGAGTCGAGCTTTTGATGCCACCACTAACTCATGATGTGAAGTTTGATCACTTTGTTAAGAGTTTTATCGGTGTATGAATTATCTGGTAAATTGGCTTCTGTGACATGGCAGGATCAGAAGTAAAATAACGTTTTCAAAATTCACTTGATAAAAGTGAGATTATCGTGAATTATTACTTTATTTATCACGTTAGATTTCTGGCGATCTGTTGGATAGCGAGCACTTCTAGTACTTGAACACTGAAATCCAGCAATACATCATCGTGATCAGCTTGATAAAGAGGAATCAGTAGAACACCACGTCGCTTCCAAAAGTCAGGGTGATACTCTGTTCTTCAAAACAAATGTCAAGTCTAAACTTGGTGTTAACTTTGCATTGGCCTTACGTTTACTGGGCTGTACAAAATGGGATGACGCCAATGTTGTTGGCACGTTAGTGATTAGCTGTTTTGAGAAACTGGGCCAGGAAATAGATTTAACCTTCCAATCGTTTCAAAGCCAATTCCAATCGTTTTGTGTTGCCTTGTTGACAAGTTGATTGCTAAAAGCGAAATGCTAAATCAAGTTATACCATTTGTGGTTACTGAATACGTAACATCACCAAGGGCCCGATACTTAAGATTCCCTGAGGTCCAAATATTTATTGCCTGGTGAAAGAGGAGCTTAGGAGAAATCAAGTAATCTAGATGTTGGGAAATGACATTGATTTATTGGAATGAAAAATCGAGGGGACTATTGGAATGTTCTCAGGTTACCTTGGAATGCCATCGGTTCAGGCGATAGGGATGACGACCTCTGTTGTCTCGGGCAAGTAGAGGATGGCTATCTGAAGCTGAATTCCTCTGGCTGAGGAATATCAGTGTTGATTAGTTATGGGTTTACATGAGGACTTCTCCACCATTCACTCGGTGTTAGACGAAAGTTTTTGGAAAGTGCCACCATCATATTTTTTACTCGTATTGTAATCACTGACGTGACTTGTTTGCCGCAGACGTGATCAAGTAAAAAGCAATTGATTCTTTGGCAAAGGAATGACACTGTGATAAAGATGAATCTGCTTTGTGTGACCTCTGACAGCCAATTACAAGACACGATGCAGAAATGAGGAGTTGACTACTCAGTATGTTGAGAACAAAGAGGAGATTAATTTTTCTGAATGTTTACGATTTAGCAAGACCTTCTCCACTTTGACGTTTTCTCTATGACTGCGAAACAGCTAATAGGCCAAAAAGTAGCAGCTAATTTTTGGACCTAACTCAATTTCCTAGGGTCTGGTAGAGATATCTTTTCTAATGGATATTTTGAAACTTGTCATAAATTTGATGCGGTGCTTGAAAAAATAACCTTCGTCAAGAAATGAGCGGTAAGAAATCCACCTCTCAAATTAGCACACTCATTTCTGCACTAGTTTCCAAGAAATAGGTCCGTAGGGATACATCTAGTCTTGATCAGACAACTAAATCAAGCATAACGATTTCATTTCCTGAGGTCCTGGCTAGCTCTTGTTTTCCTCATGTAAGGAAGAATTACTCACTTCTGATGGGTCATTCACACTGCATCAGGGAGGGATACTCATAAAATTCCGTCGATGGCATAGTTTGAAGTGTTGGGATAGTGCTCAGTAGTTAAATGTGGCAATTTCGTTCATACCAAGTTCACCTCAGATGCAATGGGCATCGAGCACTGGTATCTGTGTGCAGTCATTGAGGCTGTATGTACCTTGATGATTTCCCTCTTTGACTGATCTTAACCCTACAATACATTTACTTACCATTACCTAAAATACACCTTCCTCATCAAAGAATTTTGTTTTGGTTAATCTTTAAATTGCAATATCCTCAATCAAACTATTAGTTTCTTTAAAATGTGAAAATGTATTAAATCACAATTCTACTTCCTCCGTAATGTGTTGATGCAGAAATTCGAATCATTTGACAGTTCAAACGTTTTTAAGTTTGCCGTGATCAGTGGGATCCGAGAATTATTTGTATTTTAAATATCAAAGAAGATGCATCAAAATGCAATTGTACCACGCATTTCTCGCTTTGAAATAAAAGCATTTGATGGATTAAGCCACTGACAATAGCTATCTCCAGCTTATTTGCATTTAAATGAACGATTCATCCTCGGAGTAAAAAAGTGCTCGGGAGTGGCAGTTAACACGGTGTTAATATTTCCATTACAAAACTGCCAGATTCCGACTGTCACAAGATCACCATATGATTAGTATTAATGAGGGTTTTTCTTTGACTTGTTCCTGGCAGGTTCCGTGCCGTCAGGACGTGGCAAGGCACAGAGCAAGATCGATCGACCATTCAAGATTCTCGTTGATAATAAGCTCATTTTTAAGTTTCTGAAATTGATTGATAGACCTGCTGGGTCCGAGTGCATCCATTTTGAGAACGTCTTCAATTCAAAGAACAACTCGAGTGTTCGAATTTGATTTCACAGGAATTGGAGGCGACCACAATTTTGTCTTTAAGGTTTAATGCCAGACGCAGTATTTGAATATCACAGGGTTGAAAATGTTGATAAAAAGAGATTGTGTTTTCCATTATGCCCTTTTCGTAAATATCTGTGCGAGGTGGTTGACAGGCAGAATGTGAGGTCCCTAAAATGCCTCTTCATCATACAGAATCTACACTGTAGCTCGGCTACTCTGATCCCCATGACCAACATGGCTAAGTTCCATAAACAGTCTTTCTCACAACCTCAACAGTCAACCAATGTCTTCTTAACGCCATTGCATTAATATTTACAGAGTATTAGGTTGCCTGTATTGATGTTATATATTACGGTCATGACCACGACTGACAGCCTTGTTTATTGGTGGTGGTAGTGATTCGACGATTTGTATCAAATATGCATAGCTTTGTCTTTATTGTAACTTATTTATTCAGTAATATCTGAAATCACGGCCACCGGTCACGCCTCGAGACGGTTATTGTAAAACCCTTTGGGAACGTGACCAGCATGGTTTGTTTAAATACTTAAAACGTGTTACTGCTACAATTAACGTACGTAACTCACATAGGATATATAGATGCTAAAACACTGAACAGTGTCAACAGTCAACCCTATAGTTTCACCAAGCCACTTGACTACCAAACATAGACAAATGTCAATTAGGATCATGGCGTTGTGACCATGGTTTTGGTGTTGCGAAATCATTGTCCATATAAATAAAACATATTGGCCTCGACCACCATGTTCATCATGTTTTCCATTCTTGAATATTCAGAAACGGTCTTAGATCGGTTTTCTGTTGCAAGAAATAATCTGCTGATTGGCATATATCCTTTTAAGTAAAATGTCCCTGACGAATTAGTATATAAACATGATAAAGCATACTCATATGATCAATTCGAGAAAGAAAAAGAAGTGTATATACATTGCATGATCCAAGAGATTTTCACTTCCTAGTTACCGGCCTAAACTATGTCGTTAAGAAATTAAACAAACATGGTAAATAATCAAGCTGCAGCCTGTTTAAGCAGTTTTTATCACTCCTGTCATGCAATGATTGTTCACTGGATCAAGATGCCTGATGAGCATCGTGCGAGCACCCCATTGCCTTACAAAAATCAAAGAAAATATCCAATCATCACCAATACTCGTGCAATGGTCAAGTGGCAATGGCATGTCCCAGTTGGCGTTCAGTCTCTAGTCGAACCACCCTCACTCATCGATTCAGCCCGTTGAATCGCCCTCTATCTGATTTTAATTATGATACCAAATGACCAATTCTTGGTCGACCTTTTTTCGATAATGACTTTATTCAACAGATCCTTCGATATCCGTTATATCAATTCTACGGCTGGGTAGGAATAGAGCAAATAGGCGTAATCAATCGGGTTTAGAAATGGAAATCGTCAACATTACTGTCGTCAAGAACTTGCGGCAAGGTAATTCCCATGAAAGTGTCTTACAGACCTACTTTTTGTGTCTTTTCGTTTAACCATTCCTTATTTTTCCCCAGTCGGCTGAAGTTAGAATCGATTACTGCTTGCTACTCTGGATTATGCAATTATCAAAAGAGGCTTAACCCCTGCGTTGACCGTCGGCTAACCCGATACGAGCTAGTCAATGGCATCGAAAACAAGAAAATCATTCCTTATTATTTATAATTAATTTTCCTGTCAAGATAAGCTGGATTTGTATGGAGATATTTTCTTGTCATCCATCGATGGGATTTGAGGCAAGATCGGTGCTGACTGGAGAACAGTTATTAATTTGATAAATTTACGATATGATATGATGAGAATGTACTGTGCTTAGTTGGCGTCCTTGGGTGTTCAACAAAGATAACATGGTCACAAGATTATTACTTCATCCCTATTATCACTCTAAGATGGAGGAAATAATTGGTAGACCCGCTTCAAATGAATAGACAGTGGACTCCTGCTTGGTTTGCACTTGCACGAAGTTGACAACATTTCTTGCGGTGACTCAGCCATATCCTGCAGAATCGTCCGGAAAATGCTCAGGGACGAAACTTAGCTATAAACTTAGTTATAAACTTGTGACCAATTCAGTCCCCTTCTCGACTGTAGGGGCATGAAACGCAATGGACGTCCCAGAGGTCGGCAACCGGCAGTGGCCTGGTGACTACGAATCGGGTCCAGTTGATTGTAAACCAAACTTCAAATGGTACAGAGCTAAGTTAGGAACACAGTTGGCCAGAAGCCATAGGTTATCTTTACAAGTGCAAATAATTGGTGGTGGTAAACATAGCATAAACAACTTGTCCAATCTAGGCGAATACCTCGTAATCACTGGGCTCATCCTTGCCTGTAAGCTTAGCGTATTGGTTTGTAATGATTTCTCGCACCCAGGACATGAACAACTACCCAATCCATATGTTACTTGTTGCTAGAGTAATCGGTAAGCAAAGTTAAATCAAGGCATTTGTCTTGTGTTTGCCTGATACAAGTGGCCTTTCCGTATCGCATCGCTGACACGTTAAGGGGATTAACGAGGACAAAGTCAAGATTTATAAATGTAGCCAGCGTCTCGATACTGCTGCTCTGACAATTAAGCAAACATGACGCCTAATGTAGGCTTCCAGGCTAGAATATCAAGGAATCTTTGTGAAATATCGCCCTTGTCTGCCTTCCAGTGGAATACGCAGACTCGTCAGTTAGCATTATGGGCATGTTACTCGAGTACAGGATATAGTTTAACGACAAGCCTTTGTTGATTGAGAGCAGATATGGGTGTAATTTGTCTATTTGCATGCCTAAGTCACGCTTTCCAGTAAATTGTTTAGTTGAGTTAGTTGGACCATTGCATTATATGGGTATTTAAACCGTAAGACAGTGGAGCTGTGAGTTGATTTATTAAGAGGTGCATGACAAAGACTCCAAGTCGAATTCAGAAGTTTATCGCAATCATTCCATTCATACATTCAATCATAGAAATCAAATACATAAAGAAGCGAATCTGTGATTAAAGTAGATGTATGTCAAGCAATGCTAACCAGTACAAGCTGCTAGTGTGTTCGTATGTCATGTACGCAACCCTTCCTAATCATTGTCCAGTGCAAGCTTCCAGTGATTATAATAGGGGTACTGCTTAGCAATAAGTGCCATGCCTTGCACGTCAGAATGGCCTAACAAAACCCAAGCAGCATCCACGACCTCACAGCTGTCTGACATTAGGCTTTCTTTTTCCTGTAGCCTACTGGTACATCTACCAACTGGTTACTGCATTAACCACATGAGAAGATAGAACACAAGTACTTTTGCCGGCACATCTTCTGTGTCAGCTTTCTCTAGTCACCACAGCAGAAGAATCAAATCACTGTTTGACCTTTGCATCATGACATTAGTTGCTGACGGTATGAAAGTAGCCCTTGGTGACATGTATAACATCAGTTAACATCACTGATGGATCAATCAGGGTGGCGCTGAGCTGCGCCCGTGAATATCCTTTAATAACACATCTGGTGTTGGACTTTGTGGAGCGATGTGCATATAATGTCATCTGACAGTCACGTAGCAATCAACCTTTACTCTCCAGTCCTTGGTTGAACAATGTGTTCTTTTTATACTTTGTGTGAATCTTAGTAACCAAAGTCTCAGCCATCTTTCCGAACTCACCCACTGATCTGCTGCATTCTTTCTGGTCCATCCCAAAATGCACTTCCTTCTGGAGATGCCAACTAGCTATCCCCCGACTCGTCTATCCTGGTAGAATCGGATGGATTGTAATGCAGAACATTCTATCCTTCCAGTAATCAGTAAAAATTACTTGTAGTAAACATATTCATTTGAACAGTAAATGTTCCGTGTCTAAGACGTCAATTTCGACCGGCGCCTCAAAAATTAACCTAAATGCTAAAAGATGTTGCCCCTGGCATTTCACACTCAGGAATCTTCGCCAGAAGGACTTTAGATTTAACTAGATGCAGAGAATACTCAGCATGTTAAAGGAACACTTGAATGCATGCCTCTAACCATATTATACCCCCTACTCTTCTGCCCTGCCATTTAAATAGAATGAGAGAATACTCGGCATGTTAAAGGAACACTTGAATGCATGCCTCTTACCATATCATACCCCCTACTCTTCTGCCCTGCCATTTAAATAGAATGAGAGAATACTCGGCATGTTAAAGGAACACTTGAATGCATGCCTCTTACCATATCATACCCCCTACTCTTCTGCCCTGCCATTTAAATAGAATGAGAGAATACTCATCATGTTAAAGGAACACTTGAATGCATGCCTCTTACCATACCATACCCCCTACTCTTCTGCCCTGCCATTTAAATAGAATGAGAGAATACTCGGCATGTTAAAGGAACACTTGAATGCATGCCTCTAACCATATCATACGCCCTACTCTTCTGCCCTGCCATTAAACTATGGACTTAATGGACATTTAACCAGCAATTCTTGCTGGCATTATATGAAGAGTTGGTTGATGTGACATTGTCCACACCTCTTTCAAAAAGAAATTTCTTTCACCTTGTAACCAGTATCTGAGAGAAATGGACTAAGCCGTTTTTACATGGTCTCATCAATGGCCTTAAGTAACGTAACTGTGATATTGTGACCATTCGTTTTAGTTTGGAAATGTACAACAAGGGTTAGATCTTGCTTGCAAGTGTAATATTTCATCAAATTTGTATCGACCTGCTGATAATCAGACTCTAAAGTTGCGTAAAGTCGTGTCCTTGGCTTAGGTAAGCATTCACTTAAACCCAGCAGAAGAACCAGAAGTGACCCCTGTCGTTCAGACTGTTATCGAAGTCATGCAACTTGGGGAGCTGTGATCTGGCGACATTTGATGAATGTTCCATTCCTGCCCTAATCTTATGATACACGGTTAGGCAGCAATGAAAAAATTCACCATGCCAGTATAAATGTCGATATGAGGACAGAGAAGTATGCAAATAGGACCAGATTCAATTTGCCTTCTCTACTTTTTTTTACATCAGTGGGAGCCTTGGTGATCATTGTCTATCCCGTGAAGAAGCCAAGCCGATCAGTAAGGAATATGCTGCCAGGATCTCCAATCAGCGCTCCCAGATCAAATCACCTCATGTTATTGATATCAAATCTCCACAGACCGCTCGCTTTACCGACGAGTTCTTCACGTCAGAGCCAAAGCCTTAACGAGTCACAATATGAATGGACAATTCCATTGCGAACGTCCTCATATTACCATTGCAGGATTGCATTTGGTTGTCAGGGCAAGAAGAGGATAGTTTAGGCTATTCTCAACTCATCAGGCATAATTGATAGAGGTCCGCACGGCGTTCAATACGGAATTGATTTCGGTAAAACAGGCCCACTGCATATAGCCAAGTATAGATTTCTGCACATGATGAATTCCTCTTAAAATCTTGGCAACTGTTCTCGGTTGGGATCAGTCTTTCTATCCGCAATCAGAACAATGAAAAGTAGACCATGTCTTCACCAACTAAGGTAACAATCATAAGATGCATACATACCAAAAAGATCAAAAATGATGTATATCAGACTGACTCTGGAATAAATGATCCTCGGACATAAGAAACCTGAGTTCCTACACACATCCACTAAGCAACGAAGCGCTTGCTGAGAGTGTTAAATGTAACAATAATACGCAATTTTGCGGACATATGTTATTTGTTGTAAAGACCATGCAAATTTAACTGGACGGACAACCTGTTTACATATCACTTGATAGTTATCAGACATTTCGAATTGAGCATAAAAACACACCCATTACCTGCTTTTGAAAACGCAGGTCAACTATTCTGTTCTCTTTAAACCTTCCTGTAAAAGCATATTTCAGACAATAGCCAGCGTTTATGTCCACTGTACCGAAGATTGGCTGGCTGATATTGTATAATGTCACCGTTACTACGAAATATAAAGCTGCTGCAACCCTTGAATTGTATTTCGGTCGATTTTTGTTGTCTTTCAGTCAAATCGACAAACATCATCTTGTTTCCATTCAGTACAACTATCAGCATTCTGTTAACGAGGAACGCATTCGTAATATCTGTTTCACGATGGAATTGTAGTGTTTTGTTTAAGACTCGGCTGGATTCCGAATCATAAAATATCAGAGTAAAATGCGTCTGAAATATCTTACTGGTTACTTTTAAAGCAACGAGGCAGGTCTCAAGGTACAAAGTTGACTGCTGGTTGAATTCTTGGATAATTTGACCGCATCGTGCTATTGCGAGCGTATATTTCTGCTTGTTCCTCACTACGTATTTTTCCACAACCGTGCACCGCAGTAACATGGCTAACTTATCTCTGCGTCCGACGAACACTATCATTGTCATTTGTCTTTCATAAAAACTGAATCGTAGGTATCGAATTTTGTATGCCAGTTGTATTGTTTGTTTGAGGTGGATGCGGCCTGCAGGCTTGAGGTCCATGTCACAAAGAACAGCGCTATTCAAAATGGCGAAGCTTCTGTATTCTCCCACTACCTTGACAATGCCTGCAGTTGTTACACTTCTAATGATGGATGGATAAGTATTTTGAATACCAGAGGCATTGGACAAGTTGAAGAAATGAAACGTAGTCTGTCCAATCATCATTAACCAGGTATACGTCGCAAATACATCATTTTTGTTATGGTAGAGAACTGAGTTGAATTTTAGACACACCCCATTGAAAACCACTCGGTTCTGAAGGTAACTGTGCTGTTGCTTTGCAACCTGAAATATCATCAATTATCAGACAATTAGGACGTTGTCGTGCTGATCAAAGATAAAAAGTGTTTCCCTTGGTATGATAGAAAACACATTTAAAATAAACAATAATGATTATCTTATGGCCTTAAAATTCTTACCGTTTTTTGAGAAGATATGGAAAACACAAGACTGCCATTCTCTCTGCCATAGAGCTGACGACTGGTATCAAGGTTGCTGAGTCTGCATGATCCCTTCAGGGAATTATAGGCAAAGCTCTTACAGCGGAGGTCCTCATTGCAGATTGAGGAACACTCAAGTAAAGATAAATCAGCATGACTTCCAAGGTTCGGAGGCGGCAGAATGGAAAGATCTACGCGAACTCTGTTGAAAAAGGTAGACATCTTGAGCCCTGTTGATGTTATGTTGCCGGCGATCAGATTGTATTGCGTTTCCACACTACACTTATACTGAAAATTAGACAAATCTGTTGAAACTCCTTCTGATTTCTAGTCGTCAGATATAGAATTGCCAGCCATTTATCTGTCTCATCAGTTACTCTGTGACTTTCATCATCCAGCATGGCGGTGACGTACTGACAAGAGTCCGTAATGGGCGATGTATTGCTGGGAATCTAAATTCAGGTGGCTTGATTCGTAACGAAATGCATTTTAAACGAAATCCTCGGTCGATATTGAAATAATAGTTTCTTAGAAATCTTCCCCTCTATGATTGATCTGCTGTGGATTGAAATAGTATTATCGATATAATCGCGAATTAATTGAGTGGGTTTTTTGGGAACGGTTGATATGAATTGAGTTCAATTCTTTTCACTGGTAGGAGGCTCAACCTTTCTCTTACATTTTCCTGATTTATCCAACAAAAGTCAAACATTTTTCCGACTTTTCCCTGAAGTAGTGGTGACAAGGGAGAACAACACGATATAGCATTCTTGGACATTCATGCTTAATGAAAACAAACGATTAGATAGTATAGTATTTTGCTGTGCGCTTAGTAGTGAGCCACTACTAAGCTGTAATCATATCAATACAGGCTCCCCGGCTTGATTGAGGAAGCAGGTTCGATCAGAGTGTAATAAGACAAAATCTATGGTTTTATGGATTCACCTGTCTCGAATGATTATTAACAAGCAGCGGTTTGAATCTGTAATGATTAGATGCCAGGAGAGGAGCAGCATGGTCTATCCGTGATAGGGACGTCATGCTGCTCGATACAAACTTCTCAACTACACCACTGCTGGGCATGCACTCAGGCTTAGCAAACGTTTATTTTCAATTGGGAAGGTCGATAGTGGACTGAATATTTAGAGGGAGGGGTCAAGGCAGAGAGTAGTTACTACCTATCAAGACTGAATATGTAGAGGGAGGGGTTGAGGTAGTCATTTTTTTCACTGGTTTTTTTTGTTTTCTGCTCATAATGAACCAACATCATCAGTCCCAAAACTTTTTTAAGTTTGAAAAATTTTCAGAATTTTGACTTTTTTTTCTGCTAACCCTTACCCTAACCCTGAAAAAATTTCTAAGTCCAAAAATTTTTTTTAACTTTTTTTGTTTTCTGCTCAAATTGAACCAAAATCATCAGTCCCAAACGATGTTTGGCTTTGAAAAAATTTCCGAATTTTGAACTGATGAAAAAATTCAACTCTGAATAATGATAAAATTTCTTAGTCCAAATATTTTTTTCACTTTTTTTCTCCTCAAAATGAAGAAACATCATCAGCCACCAAAAAATTTTCGCTCTGAAGATTTTTCATAATTTTGAACTTATGAAAAACTTCAACTCTGAAGGATGAAAAAATTTCTGAGTACATATATTTTTCCCCTTCTTTTTCTGCTCAAAATGAACCAAAATCATCAGTCCCAAACAAATATTTGGCTTTGAAATTTTTTTCCGAACTGATGAAAAAATTCAACTCTGAAGGATGAAACGAATTCTTAGTCCATATATTTTTTTCCCTTTTTTTCTGCTCAAAATGAAGAAACATCATCAGCCCCCAATTGATCGCTTCTCGCAATCGCCAATTACCATCATAAAGGTACCGTGAATTAAATAGATTACAGTTCCATATTGCCTATTTATCATGTTTATGTATTCTATATCCTTTTTAGATGCTAGGCTATGTGTCGAATGCGTGACTGCACATAGTATGACATTCTAAAGCCGCTGTATTCTTTCGGTCCCGGTCTCTGTAAATGAGGTTGCCCAAATTAAGCGCGTAAATGTCCATCTTAGACATCTCTAGTAAACGTAGTGAGAGTTTTATTGGATCCCTTAGGCCTACATCTGGCGAAATATTTCCCATTTATCAGACCACACGCTCCAGAGAAACATTCTTAACGATCCTACTTCTCTCGTTACCAACCAAACGAAGTTGCTTGAATTACGCACACTACCGCGATTAGTGGCCAATTTGAAATACCGACGAAGCAATTTTACCACCTGTGCAACTCTAATGAGACAGTGTATGTCGGATTGATCTGTGTCAGCCACGACTAGGGAACCAAAATTCTACTGAAATCAACACTTTTATAGGGTAGTAATGTCTTTGTACGCCCAAGTTTTGTAATTCATTGGTAACAGCAAAATCAATTCCTTAGTCATCCATGGTCCACTGCAATATATTTTGCAGACTCTTTAGTATTGGTGAAATCTTGAAGTGTAAATAATAGGGTGGGGATTGCCTGGTGTCACACTTTACTTTGAAGTTTTTGATGGCCGCATTACTGACAATGAGTTTGTGACAACATAAGACATTTATATGATTACAAACTGCATGGCCACTTGGTTTTTTATAGACCAAACTTGAATACCTGGTTACTATAGTCTTCCCTTTAGTATATTCACCGATATCTGAGAATATAAGGGCTGACATTCTTACCGAAATATCGTAATAATATCACTGTTGTTATAGCTTGGTGAGCTTCTTTCTTTATCGGCATTGGAACAAGGCAGCCATGGTGTGCGGAGCGAAATCATACCAACATTCTTTCCGAGTAGTTTGCAACTCCGGCATATCCTACTGCTCAGGTCGATAACGTGTTAAGATATAAAATTGAGGGGTAAATCTTCGTTCATTTGCTTGGTAAACTCGGCACCCGTGTATTCCTGGGAACTTGTATTTAAAATTTTTTTATCAACGAATTGTTAAGCGCGATTAGATATTATGACTGCCTTAATCCATTGACAGTTGGTGCGATTCTAGGGCAGTTGATTGGAAATTGACAACGCGCAGCCGTCCTTCGCCCATCGTGTGTATCTGGTCACCATGGATTGTAATTGTCAGGTTAGTCGAGTGTCTGTCATGACGAAGCACAAAGGGGCGGCTGTCTGTAGGAGGCACGTATGACACAGCGCGGCCGACACACCGCGACCGACTGACTGTGTTCGTACAATGCGGTCCGTATCTTGTATTAATTGTAGACTTGTAAGCCTGTCACAGCAAAGTCTAGGTTTCGGATCGATCACCTCTAACAAGATCTTTGGTGTATATGCGATGGCCATGCTACCTCCACGGTCTTGTGTTGCCTCGGTACACTGGCCTCTTCCCGTTCTCCTCTGAATGTAGCTTTTGTGTATGATGGTGATGGTTTTCATGACTGCAACCCAAACATGCCTTGAACTGATTAGGATCTCCCATGGACCATCCTCGTGGCGTCAAAATATTGTTACCACAGCAATTGCTCATAGCTAGTGTCAATCACAGTGGCTTCGAACATTGCGACCAATTAAATATAGACGGGCTGTTGTGATGGCTGATGCTGTATCATCAGATCGAATGGCATCTCACTGATTGAACTGTTTGGCTCCATATTGATGTCATTATTGATCGGGAGAACATTATACACATCACAATTAATTGTCTGATTGTAGTGGCACCCTAGCCCTAGACAACCATATTAATCTATATCACTGTTTATATTCATCACCTTCATCTCCATGGGGTGCGAGATCTCCTTAATGACTTTGCCTCTCTGATTGAACTGCATGGGGTGCGGGTACTCCTTTATGACTTTGCCTCTCTGATTGAACTGTATGGGGTGCGAGTACTCCTTAATGACTTTGCTTCTCTGATTGAACTGTATGGGGTGCGAGTACTCCTTAATGACTTTGCCTCTCTGATTGAACTGTATGGGGTGCGAGTACTCCTTAATGACTTTGCCTCTCTGATTGAACTGTATGGGGTGCGAGTACTCCTTAATGACTTTGCCTCTCTGATTGAACTGTATGGGGTGCGAGTACTCGTTAATGACTTTGCCTCTCTGATTGAACTGTATGGGGTGCGAGTACTCCTTAATGACTTTGCCTCTCTGATTGAACTGTATGGGGTGCGAGTACTCCTTAATGACTTTGCCTCTCTGATTGAACTGTATGGGGTGCGAGTACTCCTTAATGACTTTGCCTCTCTGATTGAACTGTATGGGGTGCGAGTATTCCTTTGTAATGTTGCCTCACTTAAAAAGAATCAACTCCATAGATACAGGAGGTGAATGATGCATTGTGAGAGTTTGTTACTTCCAGTAAAATACTTCACCTTTGAAATATCCACGTATCGACTCCTTAACTGTTGTTAAAGTAGTCAAATATCAGTCCAGTTCCTGTTGCTTTTTAAAACCTGGTTTTACGCTGAGGTCAGGTGCTTTCAGCAATCCATCAATGCGATTCAGGCGTTTTCCACTCGTACCTCAGCAAGAGGAGGGAGTATATCAAAATACCTGCTATATGAGGAAGTAGAACCTCGAGTTCTAATAGTAGAGTCCGCGTCCCAAGACCACCATGGAGAACTCTTCTGAAATGAAGTCGAGCATTACAGACCTTCTGACCCAGCTGACATGGAATAATCTTCTCCATGCCTTTTTATTGACGGAAAGGTCGATAATATTGAAGCTTTATCAGAGGTCGACTCAAAAGGCACTGTGATCTTCCTCAACTTTAGTAGGAGTGATCGAAGCTGTCATACGTCGTGATACACACTTTCCGGTATACAATCGGCTTTGATCTGACCCCAGACAGGAGAAGGCCGCGTTAAATATGATGAATAGCTTCGGGACGATCTACCGGCGTTTCCGATTTCCATCTAACGCTACTAAAAGGTCGCTATCATTTACCGGTCCTCGATATCTGAGATGGTTCGCAAGGCATCTCACGATAATTACGTCACTGTCTCCAATTCGTAATTCGTTTGAAAATTCCCAATAAGGAACAAAGGCATATCCATTAATGGCTACCTTTGAAAATCCCTTTTTCTGTAAGGAAATCCCGTTGATAATTTTTTTCCTTTGGGAGGTTTAATAAGAAGGCTTCTTAATGGACTATGTATGCATCAAAATACTTTATTCTTTTCGTTTTTATTAGCTTTGATCGCGATTCCTTCAAATAATGCAAGAAATTATGCTTAATAGTTTCACACTCTGCTTTGTTTGAAGCAACTGTTAACATCCAAGGGAGAGGTCATTGATATATTTGTATGAAATGAACAATAATGACGAGAAAGGTGCAGCCTCTACGACCACGATTGTTGCTGGAGCCTCCGTGTTAACTCGTACCTTGACGATGTGTTCATAGAAACACCATCGAATGGCAGTGTTTGCTTTCAATCAAAGTCACTCACTCCAGTTACCAATATCAACACTGGACGAGGAAAAGGACTAACGATCGGCTACAAGTGAACGAGTCCACCAATTAAATGTTTCATTTCAAATCGTTCGGCTTTGAACCATGACCATTTTCAGCCGATAGCATCAATACTCGCTGTGTGTGGTAAAGCCGCAGCCGAGAATTGGACCAATACTGATATGATCAAGCTTTAATTCTGGTAAGTCTAAGGACGATTCGTTGCCAGTTGAGTTGTTACATGACAAATTCCAAAAAAGCGGGTAGGGACAGTGTCCTTCCATGTCTCAGCCAGAATGACATGCATATTAACAAGAACTGACAACAACGACATAACTCTATATTTCACCTACCGCAGAAGTGTCTGTTGATGCCATCTACTTTGAGCTAAAACCTGGCATAAAAATCATAGACAATTTTAGATTAAAAAGAAAGCCCTGACATCATCTATATCAGATCCTAAACAAAAAAGTCCCAATGATAGATCGTCAACTAGCCAAAGAACGGCAATCAGACGGCGAAGCCGATCGATTCCAGCGCTCCCGTTCATAGTACACCAGCCGAGCAAATGCCAATAGTTATTTTCAGTTACTCACTCGAGTTCTCGGGGAACACATCGCCGCTCAAGGAAGCTATATGTGCGGGGGAACCCGGCAACGTCGGACAGTAAGCCGAGGCATGTAAGGGACACCATGTGCCGAAAAAGGCGTCTAGACAATGAGAATAAGCATGGACCGTGGTAATATTTAGAAGTGCTTACGTATTCTGGAGGCATTACGATATAAACTGTATGATTTTGGAAATGACTCGTTTACTGTTTGGATATCCAACGATTGAGAGCGGCTCATAACTCGATCATGGCTCTGATCGGTTGAAGAAGGTGATTTATCTTAATAACTGAAACAAGTAGTGATAGGCTGCGAACACGTATGCAAATAGAGTCACTAATTATGACAGATACCCATGACGTCACTACCACGTGTGCTTCGATTGGATTACGCATTGCAACGTTATCATGACGTAAGCAAACATTGTTGCCTTCAGAATCCTCAGTGTGTTTATATCATACCTTACAATGGCAAACTTTTACTGTGCTAGGTGAACTGGAGGGGTAATAAAATGCCGTGGACGTTTTGCTAAGCTGGGCATGGATATGTACCTGATATGCGGGCGATCAAAGTTCACAGTCATTACGGTGCTGGTTGCACTGTGGCTATATGAATTCAGGTAGGAACAGCTTTATTAAGTGTCATCTCCTCTTTCACTGTTACATACTGTCAACTGATTGTTGCATAGGCATGTCTAAAAGATGAAAGTTGTCGGTATTGAAAAACAGTCCAGCGAAAAAGTGCCAACTCTGACAAACGATGTTTTGGCACCGCTATTGAAACTCTGATGATAATGCTCTTTAGTTGTTGTAGCTATTGAGTTTAAACAAGTGACGTTCACGCATGAAGGTTTCCGAGAAGCCACTGTTATAAAATTCGATCGTGAAGGCAATCATCTATCGACAAAACTAAACGTGGTCGTCTGATGAAAGCTCCAATCCAGTTAGATGAGTTATTTCAACCGAAATTTAGCTGATATTGCCTTTCAACCCCAGTATCAATCCACTGCCGACCTTAAAATGGCTTGCTGGCTCTCCAGGTCGTTCATGAATAAATTGGAGTGCCATTAATTTTTTAGCGTGCTCTATTGGTAAGGTGTCTTGTCGTAAAGCAGGTCATATTTGTATACTGTATACGTTGAGTATAAAGTACGGTGAAATAGGAAAGTATACTCTGTATCCACTCGTACTCTCTGTAAAACTCATTACTATGATTATACCTACTTTCTCTTAACCAGATGTCTATTTGTTTCGATCCAATCCTTGTCGCACCGACAGAGGTTAAGAATAGTGATCTTTTGATAGCCTGTGCATTATGGGAATGATATTATTGACGATATATCATCCCATATTCCACCTATGGGAGATTGCCACTTACTTGATTAACCATGTGCAACTAGGTTAACCACAATATACTAGCTCACTCTTGTTAAACGAAATCCCACTGGTTGTTTCAGTAAGAATATTTTGCCTTTAAACATGGAGCATGTCAGATCGATCAGTTAAGGTGAACTCAGTGTTATCATATCTTAGCCGTTGATTTCACCAGTTCTCTTATTGATCACTGAATTTGTTCAGACTTTATACTTTTAATGAATCCTGACGAACGCGACTGGAAAATATACAAGCTGCTGCATGATGTTTATCAACCAAACGTGATCCAATGTAACATTACCGAATTACCGCCCTACAAATAGACGTTGTTTAAATGTTATTAATGTGCTTTCATTATGATTGTTTCCGCCTCATGCCTAGCACGTGCGTTAACTTACGTACTATTAGCAGGACCAAATCTAGCCTAAAAATTATTCCGGTAAACAAATAAACTCCGTATGACTGAGCGCATATTGTTTTCAGCTGAGAATAAAAGCATTACGTCTGTTAATCCATGAAACTAAGCATTGTAAACATCAACAAACATATTTTTTTGTGGTGAGTGAAAAACATGATAAGTATTGCTTGGTTAGGAAATAATACTCGCCTAGCACCATACTATGACTAAGGTCAGTATTTGGGCCAGTTTATCAATTGGCGTTTATACGCTGGGATAATCAAATCAATTAACAAATACAGGGTGTCCAAAATAACCTTTCAATTAGACTTATCTGGGATCCTGAAGAAAGGACCAACGTCTCTTTGATTTTGGTCAAATTTGGTCAGTTCGAATCTGTGTTGAAATCTCCCGGTCGGAAGAATATTTTTCGTCACAAGTTATTTATCACGCGATGTTCCTATAACTTAAGTCGAAATATCCCACCAATAACCTGGTCTCAATTGTGAGTTACATCCCCCGATATCATTCAACAAGGTAACTCAATGTTGACAAGATATCAATACTGTTGCAATTAAGTTGGATGTATCTCAAAGAGATATTTCTATCATAATGCTCCTAAGGTCACGCACAATAAAACAAGTTGGGCACAATATATCTGGCGCACTTTAAACCCAAGTCATCTTTGTTCATTAATGAACATATAAAATATTCCGTCCGCTTCGACCTAATCCACCCCAAGACAGTCGACACATAGACTACTAAGACGCATGCACTAATGAGTCTCCAGTCCCGATTATTCCCATGACCGGGATTCCTTGGACACGATACTGAAACCCATCTACGCCATCAATTGCATTGGTAAAAACAAAGACAGTGTAACAAACTGGACGGTGTGGAAACATAAGTGAATTCCACACTCATGTTGAAACGTTTGATTCAAACATACTCAGTCGTACTTTTTTTGTTGAAGTTAAAAAGCGAACGACTAAGAGTCAAATAACAGTACATGTGATATCTGATTGGTTGGTAAAAGCATGGTGGCCAGTAACGTGAGGGGAATGCTCCATATCTGTATCCTTTCGAGGTATTTCCAGCTTATGCAAGGGACAAATTCTGTTCGTTCGGTAGAATGTTGATTCGATGTCAATAAAGAAGAATCTTGGATTCGTTTTACGAAAAGCTTCACCAGTTTCTTTGGACTGGGTGACCAAGCACATCTCAATGAAGATTTAAAAATGAAGTTTATTATAATAAACCATTCGGAGTTTAATATAGTGAAGATAATAGCATCGCTGAGACAAATTAGCAGACACTGAGATCAAAGACACAACGTTGCCGGTAGCACTTTAGGGCTATATTAATTTCCTAAACCTAGTGATAAATTCTGTAATATGGTTTTCTCAGTGAGGCACACTTCCCTACAGCAAAATTAACTAAAAGGTTTTATAGGCCATGCGCTTTGGAACCATTAAACCGCAATGGTTCTGAAGTAGGTCCTGAGAAGTTTGGATTTCATTCATATGACACCATTTATCGTTCTGAAAGCCCAATAACCGTCTTAAAACGCCAGTTCTGTTATTGTCTATTCAAACATCATCAAATTTCATGATTGATATATTTTAATCAATGATGACACAATTTTTAACAACTTCTCAATGGTGTTTTTCCGGGTAATACCCTCAGCATTGACAAATTTCAATTTTGTTTGACTTCATTTTGTTTGGTGCCAGTTCAGATCAAACACCTCGCTACCTGACTATGTTTCATTTATTTCTTGCTCATAAGATATCTGCTTGTTCAATTATTACCCAGCTAAGTAATTACATTACGAAATTTCACGTATCATTTGTTTCTTAATCAAAATATATATTAACTTAGCGCCACCTCTATCGCACAATCGTTCCTGAGCCGTACGTTAAACATTGAAGCCTCGGTTGCCTTTTGAGTTTTTGTCCTAAGGGACTCCGTGGATAATTGCTTTTCTTCCACTTATTCTGCATTACGTTTAGAAAATTGTGTGCTGAATTTGGCCAGTGAAATTGTTCACTGATCACTGGTTGGTTAAGCTAGATATGATAATTTATTTTAAAACGGTTATTGCCAACTAAACATTTTTTTGGTACAAATAGAAACTCAAACCACTCCTAGTACCAGTGCTTCAGTTATCCGTCAAGTGACATCGGATTGCTGTTGTATAGTTCAACTCTCCTGTTAATACACATTTTGCAAGCGAATAAGGAAATATCATTAGCTTTCCAATTCACACGATAATTATTGGCAAGCAGCCCGGGAGGTTGCCACTTGATGCGCGTGTAATTGTCATTGTAGACATTAGCACAGTGACCATTGATTAATATGTGATCGTTACTCAGTAGGGTTTGAGTAAATGATGGTCGCTGGCCATGTCTGGAGGTGAATTGGGGGGTGGTACATGTACTTCCTTGAGGTAAAAGCAGCAGATACTAGTATGATTACTAACAGGACAATGATATGCCATTTCTAATACATTCATATACCAATTGTACACTATCGCACATAATTCAGCATTCATCAATACTGCACATTGATTGACACGTTCATTCCTATTCGGTTCATGAAAAGCTTTTGTTAGGTCTTCGATCATGAAATCAGGACCTACGTCGATGTCAACTCTAGTCCAGTAAAATGTACTGCAATGCCCAGTGACGGTCTTGTAATTTCGTCTTGATTATTTTAAATATTTTGGTAGATGCAAACCCCATGACTGCCTTTTTGATACCAAGGGACCCTGAGTTTTATTTTCTCATCAGCGGTGCTTGTGCTCAGATTGATGATTTAGGCATGACATTTCTAGAACTAAAAATCACCGATGTGCATTCTGCACTATCAGCCGAAGCATTATAAGTGGCCGACTATGACTTTTGTGCCATTTCTTCCATATTCGCATGGTTTATGGGATATGTATCTGAGGCATCAGCTAGAGTCAACTTCAGGTATATACAGATGACTTTTGACAAAATCCCATTTCCTCCTGATTTAAACTATGACTGCATTCTAATTATTACCCTCCCCTTGCAGGATAAGTGGGCTTACTGAAAGAAGTAATAGGAATTCATCAAACAGGTTAGACTGTTCATATCATAACATTTTGGGTATCAGATATAAATCCTAGATGTTTTGTGCTAGTTTTGGCGACACCCAGTCGTTTATGCATTGTTTTTCTCGTTTGTTGAGAGTGATTAAGAATAGTTAGCCATTATTTAATATGCAGAACAATATGTGTTTTATTTTACGGCGTAATATTGTATACATATATGTTTGCATGTCTATAGTATAAGAACAATCTTTCAAATGATCAAGTCTGTTGCACCTCATGACCGTTACAGGATAACCTTATAAAGACCTGCGAATTATTTGACCAAACTGTCCATCGGTCGAATTTGAATTATTTTCCGGATTTACTTTTTAATGCGCTGGCAGATCATAACATTTAGCTAAAGACCTGCATTCGTGAACTATTTAATCACTTCCTAAAACAGTACTAGGGCAGGCTTAGGTACTTTTAAGGGTTTACCTTGAGAATTAAGTTTACATGTTTCGATTTAAATTTATGTTTTTTTTCTGCATGTGACTGTGCTTATTTACCAGGATTTCAATCTCGATGTGATTGTATTTCTCCACCTTGAACTTGTCTATAATTCCTTTAGAGTGTCAAGGCACATGACTCATGACATCATCTGACTGGCTTAAAATCTTGACAGCTGAAACAAACAATCCTCGCCAGGCGAATCTCAAATTGACTCGCCAAAACAAATTTCTTGGTTACTTATATTTGAAGGATTAAGAGGGCTAATAATCTTCTTCGTCATCAGCGGTCATTTCGATCTAAATGTCACACCAATGTCGCCATCAGCATAATAAAGTTATTTGTGTAACCCCAAATGACACGCTCTCAGTCAACATCTTCGAAGAAAGTACTGAATCCCTCTCATACATCAAGTCATACAAATAGTAAATGCTGAGAGTCAGCCGTTATTGATAAATGGACGTACTTTACCGACTCGACTCGCGGCTTGATGAAGACTAGTGAATAGTATCGACTAAGGCATAGACATTGTATTTTAGGCAGTAAGATATTGACTACCTACACTCCATAAAGCACTGGAGATGACAGCGAATGCTTGTTTATGAGCCCTACATCATGCTGAGACAACTGACATGGTACCCAGGGGGCCACCAGTCGTTAGTCTGGTGTCAAATCAAGAGATGGTGGAGATCGGTGTCTTTCGATATTCTAGATTTAATTAGCTCAGTTATTAGCTTCAATGGGCGGATTTTAGGAGAGTGGTTGTTTAGTGTGCCAGTCGATCAAGGACAAATGTACGCAATTGCACCGCATCATCTGATACCATCATGTCTGAGAATGGTACTTTTCCCCTCGAATCGATGACTTACAGCACCGAAGAAGCGTTCGCAGATGTTTAGGAGAAATGAATCTTCTACTTTCCGAAATATCTTTGCCGCACACCTTGTAAGATGATGTAGCATTGGTACCCTAGCTACGTAGCAAAGGCAGGATTGCTTATTAAGGACACTCTTGACGAATTTGTTGGATATAGCTGGATATAACATTTCCACAAAATAACCTTGTAATACTAAAAGGAGACATTCAAATGTACATGGAGTAATCTACTAGGCTTACGTAAGTTCCTGATCACGTTTAATACGATCAATGAAGTGGCATTCATGTATTTTTGATATCGCGCAGCCATATCTATTAGTCCTTACATTGCCATGTTCGACAGGTACCCTCAAGAGACACTTGGTTGCGCCATTCCATGCTGCGTTATGGCTACAACAGTTCAACATAGTTACACAATGTCTTATTCTCCTCCCTAAGCTTGGGAAGGAGAATAACTTATCGCCAAGACGTTCGCCTTTCCTAAGTTACTGATACAATGATGTAATCCTGAGGAAAAAAATAGAAATACTACTTAACAGAAAAGGGTATGTTTGTTTCCGTGGGAAGACAAAATACCTCGTTGAGACGCTTTTAGTGATTTACTGCATTTCCGATGAAATATTCTCAGATAATCCGGAACATTTCTGTTTAATTATACCCAGCCGTGTGTTCCTACTTTGATGGATCATTCATTTTACCCTATACAACATTCCCATTACCTCTTGAACCGAAATGATGATACTACTTTTTCATGATTATCTTGGGGAATTGTAGATAAGAGGATCGAGGGAGTTAGGATTTGAATTGTATTGTTACGTCACTGAATGTAATAATGGCCAAAAACCGGTTCTATTTGATGATATTAGTAAGCACAGTTATTACTTTGATAGACTTAGATATTGAATAATACTACATTCTAACATTCATATTCTGGAATGAGGAGAATTGCGTGCAAATACGCAAGCAGCAGCAACTTGGCTGCTATCTTGGAATGGTTCGACGTCTTTCACACGCTAAGACGCTGTAATTAGTCCAGTACCCACTTAGGACTAGTAGTCTGAAGGAATACCAAAGGGCTTTTGCCTGTTCCTGAAGTCTGCCTTATTCAGTGCTATGTGCCTAGTCTCGCCAATTTGATGGGGGATGGGGGTCAAAGCAGTGATCACATAAATGTGCTAAAACCACCCCATTTGTATAAGGATAAAACCAGATTTTGATATTGGCAATACCAATAATCCTATTAATGTATTTACAAAATGAGAGGAAACGAAAATTAACCCTGAGGGTAGACATGGAACCCTTTCCACGTGAACTGTTATTATCATATTATTGCTTCATATGAACACACCCAAGAGCATAGAACCATGTCATTCCCTTTTAACTGTACCAGCCATTATCGATCAGAAATGTCCTCTCGTTTTTAACATATCCTTCCTTTGTATAGATTATAACTCCATCCTTCGACTGGCTGCGGGTTTAGACTATCAAAGATTATATTATCTTGATACATACCGACTTCATGCTTTCCAAAGAGCCGCGGGATATAGGTTTCTTCTTTGAAACCTGGGTCGAATCCATTCTGGAAGAAACATGATCTTAGGTTGGTTCCCCTATTTGGGGCCCAATATTGGCGAAGGACTCTATATGCTGATCCTGTACTGAGCTGGTGCCCCTATTTGTGGCCCAATATTGGCGGAGGAGTCGATATGATGATCCTGTACTGGGCTGGTGCGCCTATTTGGGGCCCAATGTTGGAGGAGGAGTCGATATGCTGATCCTGTACTGGGCTGGTGCCCCTATTTGGTGCCCAATTTTGGCGGAGGACTCGATATGATGATCCTGTACTGGGCTGGTGTGCCTATTTGTGGCCCAATATTGGCGGAGGAGTCGATATGCTGATCCTGTACAGGGCTGGTGCGCCTATTCGGGGCCTAATATTGGCTGAGGACTCGATATGATGATGATCAGCCTCGTTGTCCCCCATTAAGCGAGGGACTAACAAATTGTTTTGTGTGGCATAGAGATAAACTGTCTAGTAAGGTTGCCCTCTGTCAACCTAAGGTTTTTTGATTGCAACGCAATTGACCATGGGCAGCGGCATTGTCAGCGGAAAGTTGACTTTCCAAATCGCTTTAGTTCACCACCAAAAACTTTGATAGCTTTCCGAACTCATCGTGAGTCCATTACTTGCGATAATGGGTCTCCCAAATGAGTATGGCTCATCGGTCCTAAGTAGAATGTAGAAATTGGCTGTCCTCGGGGAGTCTAGGATATGAAGGCCCTGGCTTTTGCGCCGATCGTGAAAGGTAAGAAAGGATTTTAAACATTTGGGTTTCTTTCTTCTGGAAGAGGTGGGAGCCATTGCGTTTAACGGTGTCATTGTGAAATTGTAGGAAGCATGTCAAAATAGCTGCATCTTATCACCCTTTCCCGAGGATGGATTTGAACATTTTATTTGAATAAAACTTTGTTAGATCTGCCTAAGTGTGACGAGAATACGACACGTAATCTTCAAACCTCCTGTCATGAACTTGGAAGGTTGAAATATTGGCACATGATACCAAATCACAATTTAAAAGTAGCAACATGATAACTGGGCGTCTCTGGTCATATTCTTAGCAGCTAATGGTACTTCAAGTTGCGTAAAATATGAATTCATGACAACGAATGATTTTTACATAAAGTAATGAAATGTGACCGTTGAAACAGGAGACGTGTGGAGATGGTCTTTCGGATCAGTGGTCAGTTTTTATTTATTGAGAATTCGTGGACGCCATGGGAAGGTAACCCAACACATCATTTTAGCCAATTAGAAAGTTACCTTTGGACACAACGGGAAGGTATACCAACCCATTAATTAACCACAAATTACCCAGATGCATTGAAGTTATCAGGTACATCAGCTGCATATTGTATTTCTTAATCTCGGGTAAAGCACAACGACGATGCAAAATGGTTACAATGGATTTACTTCACTTAGTAAGAAGCTTTACTACTTCGTAGACTTTTTTGGGTCTCATCGTCACATTCTCCATCAACAGCCTTCCACAATTTCACAATGCTTCCGATCAGAGCACGCTGTTCAAAACATGAGGATGTTCTCACATTCCTCCCTGATATCATGGTGTCGAGTACTCATCCTTAAAGGTCAGGTAAGCCAAGCAAAAGTACAAATTCGTCTATAATCCTGGTTCCCGGTGGCGGGGGGGGGGGGGGGGGGGGGACAATTATTCTTTATCCAAGTGTATAACTGACAAAAGCTCTCGATATGCTTTCTCGCCGAAACTACAATTGATATTATGAGGTACGAGCATTCAATCGGCATTCGTTCCATCCAAAGGCCTTGTCAACCTTTAAGGGAGCAACGAATCATATTTTAATGTTTGTTCATTTACTCTGCTTACTTGAGCCACCTTGAATCCAGATGATGAGAGCGTTCTCCCTTCAAGACGCTGATGTGCTTCACTAGTCACTTCCATCTTCTAACGCTATTGTCCTCTGACACAGACACAGTGTTCTTATCTCGGCCCTGGATCGGCTTCTTTACCATCTGTATATCCTTCCTCCTGGCTTATTCAGGAAACAATCACATCGAAATATGACTCTTCCAATGCTATAATGACGATGTAGATACAATACGCTAATGTATCGCCAGTTGTCCCAGCTAACCGTTTCAAATATGGAGTTCGTGTGACATCATGGTCGGTGAGACATCTGTTCATTGAGCATGCATTCCGCTCGCTGAACATTACGGTCATCCAGACCAAGTTCACTTGAAGTCAACCTTCTATGCGCCATTTTGCAACGTTCCTTTAAACACCCGTTTACTCAGCCCATCAATAAATATTGCTGTGCATCTTATATTGGCCACCAATATGATTTCACATTACGTTTGCCGGAACCGCATTAGCTTTTATGTTTCGATCGGAAAGAAATGCATTATTTTCTTTTGACAATAACATAGGCTCAAAATCAGGTTCACTTAATTAAATGAAGTCGTGATACATTCGCCGTACTGAACTCAAGGTGGAAATGTCAACCCTGACATCATACCAATATAAGCCTCAAGCACATCGGTTTATCAGTATTGATGATAAAAGTAAATGGTAATATTAGGTTGTAAACCTTAAGCCGGACCTGTCTTCCAGCATTGATAAGAGACAGGAGGTAAAAATTGGCGTCTTCGTCACGAACCGGGTAACGCTGTAGTGGCACACGCAACACTGCACTATTGTAATAAAGGTGAAATGGTCCCTCATTCTCTAGAATATTAGAATATCTGCAGTCAAAGCAATAAGGAGTTGAAGTTCGTATACGAAAACAAGTAGGCACTGAGTGTCAGGAAAATCGGTTCCGGTGTGAAGATGTCGGGCTAATTGGACAAAACATAGAGAATCAAACGTTACTTTTGAGCAAGCAAAGAGCCTAGATTTCGATTCAATCGTACCACTTGTCAAGGCTCCGACAGTGCTAGATCACACCCTGACGGTACTTAGCCTTTCCCATTCGTAAAAACATGACAAGAGGCCTACTCTGTCGTCATGCGGCGGTGTGCTTCTTTGAGCTGAATGAAAATCATCTAAACTGCTGGATGGCGCAGGTGCTTTTAGATAAATGTGTTTATAATGCAACGGTCGACATAGAAAATTCCATCAGTTCTCAGAATCACCGCTGTATTTCAAGCCAGTCCAGACAGGCCGATGTAGGCTAAGCGTTCTGAAATTGCATTACGGTGTGCATTGCATAACAAGTAAGACTGTTTTCGGAGATGAACGTTTGGCTAGTCATGAATCATGAAACTTTGTTATCTATTTTATCATCACATGGTAATTTGGTGGGCCTGTTTTTGCTTGAAACTGTAGTAATGACGGTGGTGCCCTGAACTTGCGTTATCCATCATTTTGTTGGAATCCCTTCAACGTATGGAGTGGCTTACATTAGATGGTAGACTATGGGGACTAGAAAAAGGAAGCAACTGTTCTCTTAAACCACATGTGAATAATTCTTCTGTACAGACTCCCCAGTGGCATCGTTTTTTAACCGTGTCTGATAAAAGAATCGAGCTTTACAAGAATCAATTCGTGAAATCTTCACAGAGCTATGTGCAAATGCAGCAAACGTGCCATTAGTTTCGCCACAAACTCAGATATATTGCTGATTAATATGAACGGGTGACACTAGCCGCTGAGACGAATACTAATTGAAGATGAAGTGATGTCTGTTTTTGGTTAAATGGCCAACTATTCATCTTAAAAGGGCCATCAATCTTTACAATTGAAACAGTTTTTCGGAGTGTAATGGGTGTTTTGTAATGCACGTTTATTTTCATTTACTATTGTAACATGAGAATATCGTGTGTTGTCGCTGTCTTCATTGGAGGATTTCGAGTGCTTTCGATATTGGGAAGGTTTAATGGCGTTGACATATCATGATAATTTCCGTATTTTGATTATTCAGAATCAATCTTAGTTAGGTGAACAAGAGCGTTCCCAAGAAAGTTTACCATATTTCTTCTCAACAATCTCCTTACAACTGAATGACGTTGACTGCAGTTAAAGCGTGGCGCTTACTTCGGTCACAGCATCAGTGAATCATGTTGAAACACAACCATTTAGATGAGGCAAGATAAACCGCTGTGAATAGTTGACTTCTTAGGTCATTAAGATCCATCCAAATGATTATTTTCCATTGAAGTTCATCTGTTCCATCCCAAGCTAATCTAGACCAGGCACACATATTATACACGGCGATTCAAACGTTAATATACTGTTGTGATTTGCTCAAATGAGGCCGACGTCCCATGCGTCCTTCAATAAATATAAGCCGCGGCAAGCACGACATGTGTATGACAACTTGGGGCATTAGATGATATCCAGGGCGAGATAGAACATCAACCTTGCGAGTGGAAGGTTTGAACTGATTGCATCCTCTGTGACTTCATTTACCCTATCCTCTTGCGAAGATCGATAAAAGCGACCTGATATAATGAATAAATTTTGCTTTGACAATAAAACCAAAATTTAATGAAAATTAGTCAACTGTGTATGAGAAGTCATCCGCTTGATACGAAACCGTAAACACTGTTTACACTCTGTGGCGCAGCTCGATGCGGTATGCATCAATGGAAGTCACATTGTCTTTGAAGAGATACTTTTTTGTCTATTTCGATTGGGTTCTGCAAAAAGGATTCTGGTATTGGTGGCAAGATTCTGGGCAGCAGAGGAGGAGTCTTTTTATGGGATGAATCAATATATGCTGCTTCAAAAATCAGCCTCCAATGTCAATTAAGATTGACATTCTATTAGCAAGCTGTTTATCTTATACGTTGATCGAAGTTAATTACAAGACACGTCATTAATCCAACATCCACCACTGTAAAAGTGCCTTTTCCATCTTTAGTCAGCTGGCATGAACAGAACGATAATGTGGCAGTTGTTATGGTCCTTGAGAACACATGGGACTGGCATGACATCACAGAGTACAGACAAAAGTCAATAAACGAATCTGCAACAAAAGCATCCGACTTTGGTGTAATCGGTAAGCACGTGTATTGCTTTAGGGAGGTTGCAGTGCCATTTTAGCTAAGCAGTGTGATCAACATCGTTCTGATCTCCCTTGTAAATTTTGGGTATCACGACTTTGATTCCGGTTACCTCTGTAAGCATAGATATCGCGAAGTCCAATGTCGTCAATGCTATTCAATCAAGAGACCCATAAGTTAGTTTGTTGAAAGACATCGAGTTCGTTTTCTCTTTTAGTTACTTGGTTACTGATGGCAAGTTGTCTTTATCGTAGCACTTAATTGTTCCGTTGAGTCGGCCACTGGCACCTCTTCCTTCAGCTGCCGGTGTCAATATCTTCAAATGGTGGATGACTGGGACATTTAATCATTCGTATTTGACCCAGTGATTGCTTCTCTTCGTAAATGTTGTCGAATATTTTGTCTTGGTCAGGAAGGACTCGTACAGCCTGAAGGAGAGATATGAGGCATTTCTGAGCTGATACTTGGACCTGTTATTACTGATAATCATGCCGTAGGACGTGGTAGGGTTCACCTTTGGTAAAAAAAGTCTTGACTGATGAACCTATGTCATTGATCTAATACCGTGGATCTGATATATAATTAGGGACGTGCTGGTTGCTGAGTATCAAGGGAGTTATGATGAGTGTGCCTTATTCGATCAGGTTTGAGACCGGTCGATACGTAACGTACAGGCAGCCGAAATGTGTTGGATTTCTGAGCTATTGTTTTTTCTGACGGAGTCGGAATAAGCTCTACTAATGATTTATTCCTCCGTTTACCTTATCAAAATGAAAGATAACTGTTTAAGAATCGGTGACGCTAAAATTCGTTCTTGTGGGTCGATACGCGCGATCTTCGCATAATAATAATGATTATTATCATAATTATTACAGGATGTTTCTAACAGAAGAAATGTGCCTCATGTCGAAGACGCACTAGATAATTACTAACTAAAATTTGGTGGTAAAAGCAACGACGAAACCCTTATAGCGAGGATCATGAGGGCAGTGTGACTCAGCGTGTCGTGGATCTCTCAAGTTTCTCTAGGAATTCGACCCCACACTGCCTGAATACACTATTTAAGTGCTAGGTTACTTGTCTCAGCTGAGCTTTTAAATGGGTTTCATCTGCAACGAATTCACCCCAAAAGGCCAGGTTTGTCTGCATGGTTAACCTTCACATCCATCAGTAACAACTGGGCCCATCGTGAACAAACGATTACCCTTAGCGGCAATACCTAACAAAAGTAGCAAAGTACGTGTGAGCAAGAACATTAGGTCTGCCACGTCCGACGATTTGGCAGTTCTTCACCAACCTAACCAAATATATGGGGAAACAACTTGGACTTTAACTATCAAGTCGTCACACTTATAACATAAGTGCCTAACTCATTTATTGTACTTTTGAGAAAATCAAAGAAAACCTATCCAATTTTTCAAAAAGCTTATTTTCAATTAACCTTACAAAAGTATTTAACAACAGTGCAATAATAGTACAATAACAGATTTTGCCTCATATGGCTTACATAAGGCCTGAACTGACGTAGGCATAAATGCAACTAACAATAATTGGACAGAGGCACTTTCCATCACTGACTAAGGCATTTTCCCACATATGATGTAACATAGGCAGTTGTGCCTGTGGAAAAATGATTCTGCCAGAGAAAAATAATAGTAAGCCTGTATCTGAGAGAAAAATGCCGATGTCAAATGGTTGAGTTAGGCGAAAATGCTTGTTCTATGTAATCTGCGACGTGATTGGTTGTTTGACTGAGGCATATAGTCCAGATTGTGTGGCTTACAAGGAGGAGCCAATTCTGTAAAAAATCTCAATTTGGCCAAAAAGTGAGTTAGGCACTCATTTGTGATAGCTTCGTCAAATCCGAACAGTTTAAGTGATAGAATATGACTTGATCGGCGCTGCTGCAGTCCCCTCGTTCGGAGACGACACAAATGGTCAATCAGTGTTTGTGCGGCAGTGTTCCTCTTTTATCGTAACAAAGGGAATTAGATATTACAGATTCAATTACAACACCCTCTCTTCATCTACGCATTTGGCAAATTGAGTTATGCATTTTTAATGTCCACAAGGGTGCTTCTGAAATTAGACTTTTGATCAGAGAGAAGCGTGGCTCAGAGGTTGTTGCGGTGACGTGAAAATACGAGAACGCTTTATTAGCGTACATTAGATACTGTGGTGAAGGGCTTCGGTACAGGCAGATGTGCCCGACATAAATTTTACGAAAGTTTTACACAACATCTAAAGTTGGGGGGGGGGGGGCTTTTTTTCAAGTCCAAAAAAGGTTTTCACTGGTTTTTTGTTTTCTGCTCAAAATGAACCAACATCATCAGTCCCAAAACTTTTTTGACTTTGAAAATTTTTCAAAATTTTGAACTGACCGAATTTTGACTTGTTTTCCTGCTAACCCTTCCTTACCCTAACCCTGAAAAATTTCTAAGTACAAAAAAAATTTTCACTGTTTTTTTGTTTTCTGCTCCAAATGACCCAAAATCATCAGTCCCAAAACTTTTTTGAATTTGAAAATTTTTAAAGATTTTGAGGTGACTGAAAGTTGAAAAAATTTCAAGTCCAAAAGATGATGCCATATTGCTAGTGGCCATTGCATGCATCGGGTTATTCTGCCGTTAGTACTTCCTTTGGCTCAATCTGCATATTATGAACGTCATCAGAATACATCAACTCGTTTATATTATTAGTAACGAAGATAAAACCACTTGAGAAGAGTCTCAAAATGTCCGGCATCCCAACTGTCTTAACAATGTATCATGTAAAGCGCACAATCAACAATACCATATATTGATTTACCATCCCTTTAGGAGGCTTATCGATTGTATTGGTCCACTTTAAGACTGAGATATACCGTTCGAACCCCTGGCATTTCCTGGTTGGTGTGGTCAAGATTTTAAAAACCAATTACATAGTTTAAGAAACGACACGCTTCACTGTCTGGAATGTTTTGAGGTGATATTGATTTGCATTTAGGATTCTGGTCACACAAGAATAAGGATATCAGTCATGTCTTGATACACTTCATTATACACAAGTGAAAGTAATACCTCGCCAACACCTGGTCTTAATAATGAAAATAGACATACCACGAAAGCTGTTCATAACAAAACGAAGTGTCCTGAGAGTCCTATAAAGTCCTTGAAGTTGCATCTGAATACATCAATATGACATTGCGAGGAGTCAATACCGATAGTGGCTGAGGAAGCCAGAATTAGTTTGTCTCTATCGACTGGCTCAAACCGGAAGATTAGCAGCAACAGTTGTTAGAATATACGCAACTAACCAATGCATTCAAATCGAGTTAAAATGTGGTGACTGCAAGAAGATGTCAAGAGTACATGTTACTTTCACCTCTCCTGGGGAATCAAGAGGTGGCATTAGAAAACTGTTCTCTCGTAGAAAAATAGAAAAAATGCGAATAATTGTTGCTCAGGTAATACTTGTTGAATCCAAGCGTCGTCAGCTGATTTCAACACTTTTAAACATCAAAGCAAGGCGAGGAAATATAATGGACGATGGTAGAGTGTCAATCTTGCGTTCCCTACGCAAGATGCGCTCGTATGTTTAAACACTGTCTTCAAGTTATATCGTGCAGCAGTGTTCTTAAAGGAAACTTTAATTACTCGGGTAAAATGAATAAAGTCTTTTATTATCAGGGCATTAATGGTATTTGACTTATGGAACAGATGATGGCAGTTCAAATGAAACGGTTAATCATGTTTCCCTCCTGGAATTTAAATATGATGATAAGACTCTGGGGTGATAAGTGGCTTTGACTACATGTGACCGTTCAAGAAAATGGGTTGTGTGGGTATAATGAAGGATATATGGTCCTTTGATTAATGTGACTGACAGTCAGAGTTGGATTGCCCTGGAGCGCTTCCCCAATTAATCCGCAAAGCTGAGATGGCCTCCTTCCGTGCTAACACTCACTCCTCATGTCATCCTACTAATAATAGATAGTTGGACTAAATGTCCTTCGGTTAAACTGGGCCCAGATTGATGTACAGATAATATTTCTGTTCCATGACTGAGGCACACTTGTTCTGTACTTATTCACTGACAATCTTAAGTTGAAGCAATTCACCAAGGACAGGGGTACAAGACGTGCTGGCTAGATTCAAATTGGTGTCTCCTTTTTGGCTCTGTCGTATATCAGCAATTCGGTTTACCTCTATGGGTATCTCTTGTTTTCAATCAAGTCAGGTGATCAGCTAAAACAGCCTTTAGGTGATTCACGGACAACACTAAAAGATAGCGTTTACGAAACGACCTCTATGTGATTCACGGGCAGCAGTAAAGATAGCCTTCATAAAACCACCTTTATTTGATTCAAGGGCAACACTAAAGATAGCATTCAAGAAACGACCTTTATGTGATTCACGGGCAACAATAAATATATATAGCTTCATTAGAACCAAGTCTTAGATGCGAATTTCAGTTAGATTGATATGTACTAGTGGATTGATTAGGGACCAAAACTGTCATAGATCGAGTATTATAGGATTATCAACTAGACAGGTTATCAGGTTTTCCATTTATTTTGCTTTATTTCCTTGAAGATCGTGGAATAGATGAGAGTTAAGGAACATGTCTACTCTGCTAGCTTTCTTTTCATCTACTCTGCCACTCTTCATATTCACTCTGATCCACTTTCGCCAACCTGTAGAGAAAGACCACAGTTACACATCATAAACTGTAACATTTGATATATGACATTCGCAAGGAGTTAGAAAATATGAAAGCCCCCCCCATCCCCGCATCCAAACACACGCACACACCTCCACCACCACGAAAAAATAACATATTATATGGCATATTCCCTGGCTGTGTAAAAGCACCATCCTCCACAGACCCTTGCTCTAAAGCAGGGTGCCAATGAGTCAGGACCGGAATTAGCCTCGTTACGTCCGTGCCTGGCACCCTTGAAAATGTTAAACAATTTAAATCCAACTCTAGTTTACCAGATAATCAGGTACATGTCACATATGGTAGTTGTTATCAAAAGCTGGTTTCTGCTAACTGAATTCGATTTAGGCGCAAGATCAAAGGGAAGGTAGATGATTCAGTCTCACTTTGAGTTCGCACGAAATATGTTTCTCTAATTGGTTTGTGGTCTTAATCATCTCCTGTTGAATGACTGATAGAAACTAAATGGGTGGTTTTAGATTTTATTCTTTACACATATTTGGAAAGAGAAACGTTTGCCTTATGAATTCTTTAATTCGCGTGCTATGAATTAAACCAAGTTTGTTCGTCGATCTGTTAACTGTTAACTTAAGAATCGCATCTGCAAACCGGAGATTCTCTGGACGATGGTGCAAGGAGGGATTGTAGCGTTTAATCCTTAGACCTCATCATTTGACACTCAAAGTCAATTCTATAACCATATGTTATGATGACAGTCTCCGAATGTATCTGTTATAGAAGAAGCTCCCCTAAGAACGTGTGTCACCTGCTGATCCTGACATTTGCACTCTTTTCTGAATGACATTCGAAATGACAAATGAAGTTAGAGGTTGGATGTGTCGGTCAAAGTACCTGTCATAGCAGCGTCTCAATCACTAGAAATGGGAAAGCAAATTGAATCATGTGATGGTGATTTGATTGAGCCAAGGTTGCAACGGTTAAGTGGTCAAGGCATTAATGCTACTGTGGCACTTAAGCTTTTGCTAGAACTTGAGCTAATCAGATATTGTATTTCTTCTGAGCCGCCAGAAAACATTGGTGATTGTACGACTGTGCGTGAAGTTACGAGTGTGATGGAAAAGCACCATCTCTTTCTTTCCATAAAGCGGTATTAATAACCATTCTCTTGACTTACTGGCTGTAGCTTTACACCGTGTAGTCGACATCATTTTTAAACTCGTGTATTCACTTTTTATGTAATTTGTCGTTCTGGATATAATCATTTTATTTTATTTATTTTTTTCTCGTACTCTCGCACATTTCAGGAAATTGTGCATTGTGCGCTTACATGATTAGGTGCATTGAACAAAACAAATAAGAGATGTAACACTGTTGTATAATAACAAACTACATATATATTACATAGTGGGGCGGCCACTCATGCTCATGCCAGATGCTAAATTGCATCCGACAGCTCATCTCTGTCAAAGAGGTGATAATCACCCCTGTCCCTCATCAACAGAAGATCCCTGAGCACGCTACCTGTGTCATTCATTTCGATTTCGCCAACTTGGTTACCCCTTCTAATCAGGTTGTCCCTATCGGTCCCTATCCTCTCACAAAGTACATTGATGTTTCCCCAGACAGAGGAAGTACTCCCGTAAAAAACTAATTTTGCAGACATTTCAACCAATTCGTTATTGCTTCTCAGAGCAGTCTTAAGGAAATTTAAGAACCTGCTGTACAACTGAAACTCCGGTTTGTTATCCCGGCATATAGTAGGCAACAAATTTGAGTGAGTCCTACATGGTAATTTAAATCGTTTCCTTATACATTTCCTCAAGGTCGTAAGCAATCTACCCATGTGCCTAGAAGAAAAGTCCCAGAGCACGCTGCCGTATAAACACATGACATATGTTTTGAACAGGCGATATTTTGCATCGCAATGTCGCAATGACCAATTTCCCTAATGAGTTGGGGTTTCGCATATCGCGGCATATTGCCCTTAACCATAATAACACAACCAGTGAAACAAGACACCGTGTGCAAGGCACATTATACATTTCAAGAATAGCTGCGATTGAAAGGTGTTGAACACACCTACCCTACCGATGCCAGTTCTACATGATTGCGTCATAGGTAACCTGGCTTCCTGGTTCCTCCGCTCCACCTAGTTAAAGAACGTGCTCAAGTATAAATCATAGCGTGTCTCTCTATTAAGTCTCTCTGGGTGTATAAGAATTGATCTGAGAGTGATCAATTCAATATGTATAGACCAGCCGCCTCCTTACGTTCGCCTGATGGAATTCACAACCATTTATCAAAGAGTTGAAAACCACAATCACGAAGAGAACAGGATGAAAGAGGATTATGAATTACGTACTTGCTATTCTCTTTCAAAGTGATCAACAGCATCACTTTGATGCTTGAGACGTAATGCGATGAGTTTTCACCATTCTTCTCGTTTTCCTGTGATTGCATGATGGTGATTGAGAAGAATTGTGATTGTTGCTGTCGTCCCTGAGTTGTAATGTTCAAGATCATGGTGATGCCGAGATGCATTTTTGTAGTGCGGTGGAATGTTTTGATCATCTGAAATAACTAGAGTTTTGCTTGCATTCCGAATGTCTTATCGCCTATTTGCTGGGAACGAACAGTCCAAGAAGTTGCTAGTCGTCGATTGCCTTGTATAATGCACTTTTAATTCATTCGGCATTTCAACCTGGCCTTCACGGTCTGTTTCTATCGGGACATTTTGGAAACACTTCTCCTCACAATACCTTTTGAATAGTTCCTCAAGCCACTAAAACTTGTCGTATGTTCTCCAGGTTGGAGAGGGTTTGAACTCAGTCTTCGCCCAGACCATGCCTGCAAGTACAAAGTGTAGTTTGTGGAAGCTTTGCACCGCATTGCCACTTTCTGGCCATGGTATGGATACTGTTGTACATAGTTCATGCTTGAGTATTACCTTCTGGGTCAAGGATTGGCTTAACTGTATCATGCTTCTGTTTTGCTACCAACCAATGCTCAGGAGATATGTTAGGTAAACATGCCTAAGATGTTATTGTTTTCCGACATAACATTCTATGATAAATGTAGTCTCATCTTGGTCAGAATCTCGTATTTGTGTATGGGTGTGCTGAGATCTATTGTTGTTTAAAGGAATTGGCGGCTTTTACTTCTTCTTCTCTTCCTTACATCTCTTCTTTACTTTACTTCTTTACTTTAGTTTCTGACTTTTCCGCTACCCGAAGTGTAAAAGTTGCATTAAAAAGTCAGATTTGCCAGACTACTCCTGTTTTTTACGCTGATCGTAACCTTTCGATCTACTATATAGGTTATATAGGTTACATAATATAGTATGTCTTTTGTAGTTCATGGTCGATGGAGCCACTGCGGTAGAGTCACTCCATGAAGGGCAATGATAGATCCATGGTTGAGAGCCAACCACCAACTGATCTCTCTGCATCCCGCACTCTCACCTACTACCTGTCCGAACGCATCGATTCTCAATATTCCTTCTTAATCGATTTCGTCATCTGCATTGAAATCCTGTCAGAATTGATTATTATCTTAGTGATATGTTTCCTGTTGTTTATGGTGTGGCCGACTTGACTTGCTTCAGAACATTATTCCACACGAGAGGTCAGCGAGAATGGCTTGGTTTATTTCACTTCGGTACTATCATGCAAAACTATTTGTCTTGAGTGTGTGGATGTCGTGGTCAAGTTAAGGTGATAATAATCTGTTGTTTTGTACATGACTTGACATCTACTGCAGTAGTGGTTATTCCAGGCAAGCCTTGAACAATGTGAACAGTCGTGTGGACATCTTTTGTCTCAGGTAAAGGTGGTGATTCCGGGAGTGTGGTGGAAGTCAAGTTCCATTGTCTGTGTAGTCTGTGCACCCATACGTACTGGTATAAGAGACAATATTTTCACGCCTGTATGCCATTTCATGCACCAAAGGGTTGCATGAAATCTATCTGTCCTTCATGCAAATCCGTCATGAATATGGTGTGGCTGTTTGCAATCAAAACATATCCCATGATCTGGCGCGCACGCAGCAATTCCCCATCCCATTCTATTAACGCTCTGATTATTATCTCGGCCAGTTGGAATCCAATGCTCAAATCCTCAATTAACCGGGGATTGGTATATAGCATAGGAAAAATGACGGGCAAATCTATGATAAGACCGCAGCAGTTACGTTGTGCTTGATACAAATGAGGTTATCGCCGTTGATTACAATATTTAAACAGACCGCACACTACTGATTCAGGTATTTTTTGTCCCGACGACATACAAGCATGCAGTTAAGGTTCTCATAATTTGAAACAACCTGGCCTAGAGTTTGAATACGAACTGAGCAGGGTTATGGTAAATGTAGCAAGTGTACCATGAAACAAGATGACAGTTCTATTGAAAAGCCACCTTTCCGGATGCGATCTCAATAGCACCCATTCCAATAATCGGAACTGAACTCTCACGTACATTGACGCTAAGATAGAGTTTGATAAAACGAAACAACTGCGCTGGCACCTGACTGACATCTTAACACAAAGGACTGAGTGGGACTAGACCGTGAAGCGAATGGCCAGCTATCAGACATCACATGAATGTATCAGTGTTTAACAAACTAACAACCATGTGTCAGACGAACACGAAGTTACCCGTGACCTCATCAGGCTGATTGATGCCTTCGATGGATATCTGACTCGTAGACATCAAGGCAAGGGCAACGTTCCACTGCTAAATACATGAATACCACGCAATTCTTTTCGAATTCATCTCGCACCCAAGGATGCAGCTTATAGTCTGTCTGTGTGTGTTCAAAAACTGGGAGGCTGTTTGTCATTGTTTAGTGCAGTCTAATCCTCGAACATGATCAAAGCCATACGGTCTTATTTGCATATTCGTTCCGTTTTTAGTCCACCTCTGGGGAGCTTATACAGACCGTGACGTACGTCGTCCATCGTCGTCGTCTGTCGTCGCGGTCCGTCGTCGGCGTCCGTCGTCGTCCGTTAGCGGAGCACGTTTCGTCACCGCTAGGGCTAGATGGCTAAAACTTGGTGTGATGGTAGCTTTGGGCAACATGTCCAGGTGTATTTTTCTTTTTCGCGATATGACCTACTTTCTGGCCTCCAGGTGGCCATCTTGTAAATTGGTTTTTGCCTTTTTAAAGCTAATGGTTGTACGTAGAGTGACGAAATTTTTATGATGGGGTATCTAATAAGGTTAAATGAAATATCACCCGGGTTTTTGATTTGACCTACTTTTCAAGGTCACATAGGTCAAAGTTCACTAAATCACCGATAGGTGGCACTTTTCGTTTCTATTTGAGCTAGAAGGTTCTAAACTTGTGAGGATAAGTAGCTAGGGCCTTCTATCCTACCCCAAAAATTTGTCCCGCTCGGACTTCAAATATGGCCGCCAAGCGGCCATCTTGAAAATTAAACAAAGTTGGATTGCAACCAAATTTCATGTGATTGTATATCTATGTTCTCTCTACAACATCCCTGATTTTCAGTCAAATCCATCTACCAATATGGCCGCCAAGTTGCCATCTTGAACATTAAACAGAGTCCTATTACCCCGAAACTGATGATCGGATTGCAACCAAACTTCATGTGATTATGTATCTATGTACTCTTATCAATATCCCTAATTTTCAGTCAAATCCCATGACTAATATGGCCACCAGGCCGCCATCTTGAAAATACAAAGAAAGTCCGAGTACTCCTAAACTGGTGAAACTAGCCAGGAACTGTTCTCCCCATATCCACTGCAAATGACATGCATTACATTACCCGAGGTGAGCACATGGTCCCTGGACCATTTCATTTCATCTTACAATATCACTCTGTGTAAAAGTTTGAGGATTCCGCCAGTTGAACTCATGAGGCAGTTCTCCTTCACGAATTCGATCAAAATGAGCGAACGTGCAGGTGACGAAATGTTACATTGAGGCATCACAGAAGAGCCGAATCAATGTTTAGCAATTCATATCATATGAATTGCAGACTACCATTTAAAATTTGAAACCCGAGCTGAATACCGGTGTTTGTACCTGATGGTTGTTGTGCCGTTTTGCTGTTCATATTTGAAAGACATGCATGTACAGGGGAAGGGTTGGAGTGCGACTGTCTATTCCCAGTGTTTATTGTATACAAATGGGATTCGGGTGTGCAATGTGCAATGTGAAATGTGAATGAGAAGGGGAATGCAGTAGTTAAAGTATTGAGTTGTACTTTATATCGCCACACAACTGTCCTTTCGCATGAAGTCAGTTTGTATATCCAATTGATGCAATGTCACCAATCCATGAAAACTATTCTCATCCCATGATACAGTGCATCGCAGTTATGCGATCAAGAATGGGTAGTTATCTCACCAGGAACGGAATTCGATCATGCTTTATCGAACAGCCGCCACTGATAGCGTTTAAATATCTTCAAAGCGTAAAGCCAGTGTCTCAAATATAAAATCAATGTTAGACACGCGTCGAGAATGACAACTCGTGCAGTGAACACGCTTTTGAAAGAAACTCCCGCATTGCAACATATCAGTACATGTACTTGTAATGTCAATGTTTAAACTCTGCTGATACTAGTACTATTACACGACAATGAAACATACATGTACCTATCCATTGAGTGAATGGAGTGTGTGATAAAGGCGTCTTGCTGTATTCTCCAACAATTCCGAGCAAAAGTGATCTGTTCTTATTCGAGTGGTGTGTCTCCCTACTTTGTATTGATAGTGGCTCATCTTCATCCCATGCCAGCCCTGTAACATGTTCTACACAGCGCTGCATTTCACCGTCAATATAAAACGAGACCCCAGGTGTGCAAAAAGTCTGCTATGATATGAAAAGTTATGGCTACACAATGTCATTAACATTACAAAAGAAAACTGGTGATGGTGGTGCTAAATAAAACTCTAAGAAACCCTGGATGTTGCCATTAAGTGTTATTGCTGCAGTAAAGCATTCAGGTTTTGCTTTTTACTGGAGTGTCTTAAGCTGCGTTCGAATTCAACCGAAGGCTGCTACAAACCTTCTCGTTACGACGTTGTCATGATGTCGGAGGACAGTTTGAAATTAGCTTTTCAAAGTCCAGACTATTCACGTCAATACAGTGTGCAGCATGCATCTGTAAAGCCTCAGCATAATATCCTGTACCACTGACCAAGCCTGCATCAACACAAAACGATGTCTCGTGGGAGAGACGAAAAACGTCCCTGTTATATTAAGAGTTATAGCCATACGTTTAATATGGATAAACGCGGACCAGTATTGGTGGATCACTGTTTGTAACGAGGGGTACAGACCTTGTAATGAATCAAGATAGATTATTGTGCGGTTGTCTCTGACTGAAGGTTAGCTAGAATCGATAAAACATTATGATTATCAGACTAGCACTAGTCCGCTTCCGTCTAATGAGTGGTAAATAAGAGGCAATTTGTGGAAAGGCCAGAGAGTGCCACAGTTCTGTCAGGCAATTAGCAGATTACTTTCGTTTGGATCGGGTTAGATTTATGTTATGTCAGTTTCTAATTACAGTATGTTTATGTCCGAAGCCCGAAATAAAGAAGCCTGAATAAAATGGCTGAGGGGAAGCCCGAAATAAAACCCGAAATAAAGCAGCTTCTTCAAATGCTAATTTAAGAGGATACACTGCATCTTGTAAACGATTTTCTCCACAGGTTACTGGTAAATTGACTGATCTCATAAGACAGTGTTGCAGATTGTGACTCTTCACTGCTAGTGTTTAGTGCGCCTGGTGATTGTTTAATGCTTGGTAATTTGCCGGGGGAATATGTGGCATGTCGGCCTGCTAGAGCGACCAGCGAAGTATCTGGTAAGGAGGCAGTGACGGCGCCGTAACTAACCATGGATGATAGATCGAGAGCTCTTAGACAGCAATACTGAGGCGGTAAGTGCAGCCACAGGTACTTGTGGTGGTGTACCTTCATGAGGACATGTTCAAGTCCCATATTAAATCGGGCAATGGCGGCTGGCGACACGCAGTTATTGCTTTCAAAGTCATTCTCAGCCTTTTGGGGTATGTATCAGGCGCGGTTTCCTACTTGATTGATTTCATAATTCAATAAAGTTCAAAATTCTGAAAAATTTTCAAAGCCAAAATTGATTGGGGACTGAATATGTTACTTTATTTTGAGCAGAAAAAAAAGCGAAAATTTTTTTTTCATCATTCAGACTCAGAGTTGAATTTTTTCAGCAGTTCAAAATTTTGAAAAATTTTCAAAGTCAAAAAATTTTTGGGACTGATGATGTTGGTTCATTTTGAGCAGAAAACAAAAAAACAGTGAAAAACATTTTTTGTACTTTCTGCCTGGTCAAGTATGATGAGTACTACTGTAGTTTGGTACTACCTTTGTATTAAAGTAAATGCGCTGCCCTCGGTCATCATCGTTATCCCGCAAAATGGGCACTGCCTAATTCCTGGTCATGTACGATGAGATCCACCTTTGTATCACGAAGCGACTCCCCACCGCCGCGTACAATCAATCTGATTGATTTGCCGCCTCTCAATACATTTCAATTAGACGGCACACGTAGTACTTAGATTGTGTCTGGTTGCTCGTCATGTCTGGCGTGAGGTGTTAGTTAAGACTGATCTTCCTTATATGGGGTTATTCCCCATTGATAAGCTATCCGTCTTGTTCTGGTTGCATTCATTTGGTCTCATTAGTGTGTCGCTGATTTTCCGTCAGCGTTGTTTGTTTTAACACGAGTTGCTGAGGGGACTGGACGATCCATCACAAATCTCGGTGAGTTTCATAGCAGAAACGGAAAGGCCCACCCAATAAATATCACAGTTACATTTCGTGGCTGAGGGGCACTGATCTTAAAGGGAAAAACTAGGATCAGAGATAACCAGGCCAAACAACTGTTTCTTTTCCTTCATGATATTGAACGACAACTGAGTGTGATTTATTCGTTACTCTGTTTGCAAATTAATCACCAAAATATTCATCACCTCTGAATGCAAGCACTGCTATCGTGCATGCAGACCAAGCTCAAAAGTGTTGCCAGTTACTCCCGTGGGCACCCACATAGTGACTCCTACAATAAGGTCATCGTATTCTCAGCCAATTGAGTCCGCTCTCATTGTGGCGAAGGAGCAATAACAATTTACCAATCCATCTGATAAGATGATGCTGTTTCCTTCTACTGGCCATTATCTGAGAAAGCATCTCTTTCTCAGATAGCTCGACATATTTGCTAAGAGAACACGTCTTTGCAATCCCCTCGGGCCCACTTGAATGTTGCTACACACATATAGTTTACGGTTCCATCCACTAAGTGAGGTTGAGATTGAGGTGACGTTCAGATAAACTTATTGTCCACGTGTAGAACTCCGTTTTATGAGAATGATTTTATAATCTTGCCTTGAACTTACCCAGACATTCAATATGTGTCGAGGAGAGATTTGAAACACTGAAGCACTAGAAGAGCTGCCAGAACTTTCAAATGATGATATATCTATGAAGAGTGTCTGCGCTTATCATGAAATGGTAAGAGGATGATCTGGTGAATAAATCTGAACTTATACCTATCAATAACCAGAGGTTAGTAAGTCACACACACATAACTCTGGACTTGACACTTGTAGATGTGGTCGTCGCTCTATCACCTTAATGATCTCGGCTCATTTCGTTATTGCCGAAATGTCAGTGATGTGGAAAAGTAATCTGTTTTCGTCATTACAGACGTGCGTTGTCATATCAATAAGGGTGTGTTGGATGACCCCGTCACAAATGTATGCTTATCACTGACACTGAACCTCGATCGTCTCTCATATAGACACACTGAGATAATCGTCAACTTAATTCAAAGACAACCAAATCGATTCAAGCGATGATGTATGGCGATATGGCATTACCTGTAGCAGCCTTAACTCATCCTTAGGCTACATTGTCAAACTGACCATCACTCCGGTGTGAGGTCGTATCTTGTCCCTGGACAAAAGTGTCTATTGATGAACTTGACATTTAGAATACTTGCAAGAACTTCAATTTATCTAGATCTGTAGGAATTTATGAATAACAGAGCGGCGTTCAACTAATAAAGACCAAATATTCTAACCGCCAACAGCCATCTGAAAAATCACATCCCTGTCAAACCATAACTAGCCCATTGAGACACATTTACCTGCAATTACCTTGTTAAACATTGACAGGGACATCGGAAAGCCCCTGAGCTATGACACGAACCGCCACATATCACAACTGTAATTGATTCAAAGCTCACTTGGTTCGTTTTCCATTGACGAATCTGTTGATTTCTGGCGCGACATGACCTCGGGACAAGGCATTTGGTGAGACGAACGGCAGCTGTCACGGCCGAAGTGGAAATTGGATAACGTCGCAGCGATAACAACTTATCTTAACCATATTTGATTAGCGATTTTAACCTAACAGACATGTAGCTCGCTGATTACCATGTTCTTTGTTTGGTTCCCTGTGAAAGTCTGATCCCATCACGAGGTTGATAAAAGGATGGGCGGATACATTTTTGCCGTGATCGAATTAAATTGTTACAGTACGTCACAATGACTATATCAGTGACCTAATCCAAAACAGTATGACAGAGAGAGTAGGCCTTATATCGAGTTATGTTTATTCGTAAACCGCATTTCAAATGATTATATTTTTACCAAGTTTCAGAATAGATAAACTCCAGCCCTTTTCCCAATCGCAGCGGTACTCTCAGATACCGCCAGTGGCTAAACTCTTCAATAGCATGTCCATTCGATTCCTCAAGAGTTTCAACGGTAAATTATTGACATCGATAGATTATCTTCATTTGCAAAGCATGAAAATGTCGACGAATCTTTTGTCTCGCCGGATGTTTTGGCGATATCATAATTATATAGTTATATATTTTTCAACAGGATTATATCGTTGGGCTAGTGATCACTTGCATATCTATTATGAAACAAAATTGACAAATTCTCTCCAGCTTTTTAGACATGTTGAGGTAGGCCTACTATTAAACTGCCAACTATCGTGTCTCATTTAGGGCTCCAAAGTTTGTGACTGAACCGGTGCTTTAGATTTCCCTTCCGTCACAACAATTAACACCAAAACGATACTGCTGTTCCATTTTGATAGATCATGCAAATAATCTCCAGGAGGCCAAAAGTACCATCACTTATCAGGCTTTTTAGTTTCGTATAATATGTTGGTGCAGGTAACAGAACAGTTGAACAGAAATGGACGAATATGAAAGCGCCTCCATAATTAGGCCCAATATATAAAAGTGTCCTCCTGTCACATTACTGTCTCCTTTGATGGCAGAAAGTGCTTTTCCTTCTTCTGTTCTTCTTTGTTGGAGCAACTTAAGAAAGCTTATTTCATCATGAAGACGTGAATTTGATAAAATATCATTAGTTGTTTCTTTGGAGCGATAAAGGCACGTTTTTGGATCGTATGACAATGACAAACTGCCAGTCATGTAATGAAAAATGCGTTTATAAGATTTTCATACCAGTCCAGTTGTTCAAGATCCAATTTGAAAAGGGATGGACAAAGCATTGTGATGTTTTTCTACTGCCGTCATTTTATATCCTATACCATTCTTGACTTGGGGAAACTGTATGAGCCTGAGTCGGACAGTTAACAATTGTTACGCTGAATTTTAGGCATCTCAGCATAAACTAGAGACCCAGATCAGAGATCTACATGCTGGTGAGCTGAATTTTACGCAATGACTTGGCGGACAATCATAACGTAAACCCTGAACATGCAGCCACAGAAGAGGTCGAACCCAGGCCATGGATGGCTTGGATATAGATATTCAGTAAGGATTTGTGTTGAATCCGTCGAAGAGATATCTACATGTAAGTTTGCTTCTCATGTGACCGATAATCCTTGTGTCACCTAAGGGAAATGCACCATGTGTAATTTACTGTTACATTTTATCGTGGGGTGGGGAGGTACACAGCATATTGATGATTGCGCAAGGTACAGACACAGCGGTCTCTTTCTCCCGGGATCTTCATCGAGGTTTGCTTGCAGATATCTTGTGACACTGACAAGTGAAAAGGGATAACGTATCATAACCAGTTAAATATGCTCTCAAGATAGACAACCACCTCCTTGTCTAAGTCCCCTTAGACAAAACCTCTGTAGACAACCCCAGTATATTGCTGGTGCCAATGCAATAAACATTCCACGCTCCTGACCCGTAATTCATTACATCGCAGTTACTATCCGTCTCGTTTAATTAGCCCTGCGGGCGTCTGGCGAGAGACAATCTCTTGATACTTAGATCAGGACAGAGAAATTGGCAGCAGGGGGTAAAAAACCTCAACAGCTACCGTAATCACCAGAGTTTTGCCAGTGCTGGACCTTTGACCGCTAGGAGACGCATACCAAAATCATTTCGAATGCCAATTATTACTAATGCTGTGAATGATAAGATAAATTTTGTTGACAGTCATTCACGTGTGAATAGAAAGATCAACAAACTTCTAATAGTTTTAAAACTTCGTTATCACAAACTTTTAATGTCAGTTTATCATTAATGTAGGGCGGTTCACACTGTTTCATAGCTCTTTTGTCGTTGGACGACCGTGTTGATTATAATTTCGACGCAATTTGTGGAGTCGGATATTGCTGGTGTTAGATGTCAACTTTGTTTTGTGTGGAGCCAATTTAATAAAAGCTTCGACGAAGATGTTGATCATAACAGGAGGTGGTATGCTGTTAAGAAATGTCAGGTAATTTAATAAATACAGCAATTTAATTCTAAAGCCGATCGGCCGCAATTGTTTTTTTTAATAACATAAATTTATTAACATAAGCAACAACATTTTAGAGAGTTCTAGTTCTAATTGGTTCCTAACTAAATGCAACTTTCTGCTAGATTACTTTGGTTTACGCCAGGGTGTCCCATTCAACACACTTCCGCGTTTGTCCCAGCGACATCAGCTAATGGTATCAAATCGATAAAGAAATAATATCTGATTTCCGAAATTATTAACGTCTTAGCTGTAATTGGTTTAAACGAAAGTTCTGTCGCCTTTCCGTCTCTTGAAATTTATTGCGTTTTTTTCTCATCTCAGTCAGTATTGAGTCACTTTACTTGCGATTAGATCAGAGTCGATAACAATATCGGCTGTTCGACTTGTAATCCTGGGCATTCCAGTAACTAAACTAATGAACATTAAATGCACTTTATTTAATCATGTGATGGACGGTAAGCTGAACTTATACGGAGCAATAGATGTCCCTCTCCTGTCATCGTTCTTTTATCATTTTGCCACTCGTCAATCTTTGTTCGTGTCGTCGCACTTCTGAATCGCATCATTTCATCTATCTTTATTTTAACACATAACTTTACTTTCGAAGGAGGCTTTCGAGTTAAGTATGTTCAAGTGATTAATCATCATAAATTAACTGTAGCAGGGTGTGCAAAGCAGCTGCTTTACTTGGAAACTTGTATTTTAGGAGCACTTCATCGCCTTTGTTATACTTACCAGACAAGAGCTTGAATTTGACGGTTTTATTGACAGTGTGGTGAGGATTAATGCCCTTCTTGGAGGGATTGCTGCCATTGTTGGTTTACGCGCGAGGGGAGTTGTAATGGGGGGGGGGGGGGGGTTCGTCAAATTGGCAACCAGCTGGATGGCGTCCGACCTCATATCGTGTCGGTATATGAGGCCATGTCGCCCTGGACAGGATATGGCTCACACCAATCCTTTAATCATTATACCAAGACACGGTCATATTGGAGACGGACGCAGGCCAGTTGAGACAAGAGTATAGTCACAAACTGTATGTTATTGACTTTGATCCTAATACTTATCGGACCAAGACCGAAGACCAACTTATATTTCAGACAAGGAGCAGTAGGCCTATACACTCAGTAGTAAACTTCCCCTCCCAAATGTCAGTGAAGTTATCCTAAATGATGTGCGAGTGAATAGGATGACAGCGTCTGGTTGAAAATAAGAACGATTAAGCAAGCATACAGTGTTTCTGTAAACAAATATATTTCCTTCTTATGACACGAGAGTTCTAACATCGCCCTCATTTTATGATGCAGCATATGTCATGCTACACTACTCACCCTCTACATAAACTGCTTAGCGTATTGCCGTTGACCACCCTCAAGCTGCCAACCATACTCCTTTCCTCTCGCGCACCAATACATGCAGCCGGGAGACTCAAGTTTGCTTGACCACAGTCTCCACTGCAGCTGAAGATGAAACTGGCAAGGTTTCACCATTGTGTGCTGTGAGAAAGAAGCATAAATCTTGCATGCGGTAATAATCTTACGGGCAGAGAGAGGTGTGTTACTTCGTTTGACTTGTCAATTTTACTTATCGGAGATAGAACCACGCCAACTTGAGAGTTAATAAAACTATCCAAGCATTCCGTATGAATAACCATAATACTGTGTAGCATGAGATCGTTGTTGCACCTAATGTTGATGTTTTTAACTCAGTAGAAGGACTTTGGCAGGAAATACCTTACAGCAAATGTATCTAGTAAACAGGTCAACCATCTGTGATCGTTGTTAATTAATTTGATATGTTAGTATGTCGTTCACATGTTAAGTGACCACTGACACCGAGCCTCATATTGTCGAGACTGCTTTGTGCGAGAAGAGGTGGACTAATCATCTCCTCCAGCCCTTCAGCCTAATTCATCTGGTGTAAGGAATAAGAAAGAGACACCTAACGCTTCTAATGACACAAGTGGGAAATAATGACAAATTGGACACAAGCATATCGGCAGCATGAATGTGTCTTGTATGCATTCAAAATCAATTACCATCCCTCATAGCGGCTAGAGTGGACGGAGAAGGTTCCAATGGCTACACATACATACATCGTCCATCCCCAATAGCTTATTACGCAATACATATGTTGTCCCTATGTCAATGAATGATACAGGTCTTGTCTTCTAGTTAAAGTACTAGTCTGACCGATGCAAAGATGAAGATAACCAAATGAGAACAAACAAGAATGTTATACAAGTGATATAGACAGCATGGCAAGTTGTAGTACGAACATCCCTGTCAGCCATTCTCTTCGAGAACGTGTCTTACTCCAACATTGCTGGCTGCCTGTTGGCAAATATGTATATGTGGTGAAATATCCAAAGAACACTGCATGGGCCACACAGTTCACAGCGTGTGAACTGACTACGTTCAAGATGCGGATGTCACTCGTCGACCAACATCATGTATATAAAAACCGGCACAGCAGTGGAATTAAAGACTTTGATTAGAGATGTGCTATGCATGGACCTGTCTTCATCAATCATACAAACTGACCTCTGGATGTTGTCAAAACATAAGCGTCCTTGATTATCAAGCTCGAAGTGATCGCCGAAAATGTGCGCGCATCGTCGCTTATAGCACGGAGCGAATTGGTCGGCTTGTCTGAGTGAAAAAGAATCTGTCAGTGGTAAATGTGGCTGCTGATAGAAATGAATACATCAATTTGTGCACGACGTAAGCTGCATTACAAGCATGTTGCGAGTCCAGAAATGATATGAGGACTTGATAGGGAGACAATCGGTTTTGAGAACATCTCTAAGTCTTGTACCCTTCCAATCAGTTACGAAGGACTGCGAGAAGCATCTCATGCTTATTTACTGCCTCCGCGATATGGCAAAACATTCTGCATGGTAATCAAACCAGTACATGACAACTGCATACTAGTATTTGAAGTTAAGTGCAAAGTTACACAACTTAACGATGAACTGCACTGAACACGGAAGAGTGGTGACGTCTCCTCGATCATCATAATTGAGTGATAATGACACGTTATAAGGTAACGACACTAATCCAAGTATCCTGTGAGAAGATGTCATCATCTTTTGATATTAACTGTGCAATGTTTCCAATGCTTGCTGTTCCACCCTAAGTGGCAGATTTAACTTGGAAAAGCATTTCATTTTCGCCATCAATTCGTGGAAAGTAGCATATCTCACCAAACTATGAAAGGTGTTGTCCAAAAGCAACCACAGTGTCACGATGCCTGAAAGCTATCACAGGCAAACCGTTTCCCATCTTGTGGAGACGTTTGGTTTGCTGTTAGCCAAAGAACCATGATGATAATTGATATCAATATGAGAACAGAATGCAGTATGTGCGAAATTGCTACTTGTAAGTTGTGAAGACCATTACAACATCGCTGTCAGCACGGTCTTTCAGCATGCATTGAACAGTGAACATAGCGTAGTTGCCGTAAATGCCTTGTTAAGGCAGATTAGCATCCATCGTCTTATCCAAATGATTTGATCGAGAAACCGAGATAAATGTTCTTTGCACAACGAAGGCCCATAGGGACCAATCAACTTTGAAAGCGTTTGATGAATCGAACATTGGGTTCAATGCTTAAGACAAAGACAAAGATACGCCCTGGCGTAATGATGTGAACTTAAAAGGCGAATTGGTGTGATGTTCGAGCGACAAGCATCCCAAATTATCAAGATAAAGACACTCTAACTTGATGTTCTGAACGTAATTGGTATAGCACAGCGGAAAGAAGCCTACTGTGCTTGACAGTAGTGCCCCCCCCCCGTAAAATGGAAACTTGTTTGTCATATACGCGAGCAGGGCATGTCAGATATTGATATAGGCATAACCGTAGATATCTTTGTCCTTTCTCAGATAGAAGTTGATCTTATTGAAGCTATTTGGCTAACGATTGAGAGTCGAGCTTTGCCGATATCTCAACCCTGCTCAGCTGAGTGTCAGTCATACAAAAACGTGCTGATCGGAGTAGTATTGGCCAGGACAAACGGGATTACGACCATTATGGTTTATGAAGCAACTCATTTGATCAACGTTTTCTGGCTTTCCAACACGACTACCCTTCTAATCGCGTGACAATCCAAACTTTAGACTGCGATAACGTTTGCAGAGGATAGGGTTTTTCGACAAGAGGCGAGTATTATCTGGCACACGGGCGTAAAGGAAATGTGAACTCGCAAAATATCTATATGCATTTGATATCTCGATATCTTGGGTATCTCTCGGTGAATGACTAACTGGTTGGCTGTGTTAACCAAACCATGGCACTGATGGTAAAAAACCTGAGATGTGCGTAGATGTACAGGTGCATGTGCATGTGCATTCGCAGGGAATATCACTGCAACAACGCAATTCAGTGTCCATCCAAGTCATTCCCGTTCGATCGATCCCAGATCCAGATACTAGACAAGCATACGTACCTATTAAGACGTCCATGTCCATGTCGGCAATATTCCGTCCTTATTGACTCAGATCCGTATAGACGCGGTACAGTTACAACAAAGTTCTTGCTGATGAGAAAAAGAAATACTAGCATTTCAGTTTAGCCATTCTCCACATTTTACTTTTAATGCTTGCATCGGCAATGATTAGACTCTCATTACTGTTTGGTCCCTCAGGCAATTTCTACCCGCTTCTTTTATCTAACCGATTTGGGAGGGCACGTCAATCAAACTTGATTTTGTGTCATTCAGTCTAATGATGGTGTCACAGAAACCGGCCTTGGTTACGGAATCACGCTCTGTCATCTTAAAACAAATTTCAAGGCAATCAGGAGGGGATTTTACAAATGTCAAAATGACAGATACATTTATAGCCGCGAAAATATCTTTGATATCCAATTATGTACATCAAAAGGCTAAATGTTATTTCAAAGCAGTAAATGAGATATATTTAATTGAGTTACTTGTAAATAATCTGGTAAGAGGACTCCCGGCCCTTGAAGTTCATATTTAGGAGATACCCGAAGGGAGCATCTTGGACCATTCATAGTGCTGCGCGGTCTCGGAGCCAGGTTTCTTCGTCGTAATGGTATTGGTGAATAACGTCTACTCGTTGAAGACAAAACATGCAATTCTGTCCACATCTTCTCTTGCCTCTCCTGAATAGAAACATTAGACACGTAAATCTGAACCTGAAACCTCAAGAAGGTGTTAAGCACGTGAACAGTCCTTTGAAACAATGACCGTCCAATATATATATACAGGTGCTATTTACATTAAGTTAAGTAGCGCCACAAAGATTTTCAAGGATAACTTTAGATTTGCCCTTTTGCGCCTAAAAGGGATTTTATCTAAAAGGTCATCAGCCGCACCTGATGATCAGCAAAGGTTTGTAGAAAAATGAAGTTTCAATAGTTGTCCATTAAGATTTTGTAGGAGACGATGTGCTAGCACATCCCCCGGTCGGTAATTTTAATCATGGTGGCTTTTACCTCCTCGATAGGCAGATGTGAGTTGTTAAGGGTAACAAACATACACATCAAAAACTCGTATTTACCAGAAATGGCATCTCGATAGGTCACGACTATCGTCATGTAAGTTGAAAGGGAAATCAAGATATTTCGATAACCAAGCCACATACATGTATGGAACAACAAATCTTGCTCGGAGTTCCTGCAAGCGACAAGTAATTTCCAGCCATTGAATCGGTGAATGTATATTACAGATCATAATTTCCGTGTGGTGATATCTCTCGTCCCTCTAGAAGTAGGAAAACATGCCCGTGGCGATGGGGTGTACCTCATCTAATGTCCTCAGCAGGAGGAGACAAACTACAGAATAACTATAGGGTAACTCGAGGCAGGGAGAGAAACATACCTTCGGAATTCGAGAGATAACGCTGCTGGCCAATAATACTGCCGCCAACACGACACAATTAAGTCGTCCTCTGATTGTTAATCTGACAAACTCAAGGGTGTAATCAACAGGCCGGTGTCTTTCGCCATCTCTTGAACCACAGTAGCGATGTTCTGATGGTCGTTACAACTAACTTTCCAGTTTAAGTATAAAATTTGAGACGTTTCTTGAAAATTGTTCTAAAATCACCATAAAGTAAATTATAAATTTTAGTCCGTTGACAAGGTTTGTCAGAATGGTCTTGGTGAATCAGTTGATATCTTTGTGAACATGAATCCGGGATAATGATGACCATGTCAGCCACATGTCAACGAATTAGGCGACCGAATTGTGATAAATGGCTTCCAAAGTTGATTAGACATAGATAAATATGTGCATGATCACACCGGGCGAAACAAGTGGATGCAATTACCTAACATAACGGGTCGAGAGGAATATTTGGCAATTACTCGAAAACTTGGTTAGAATCTCAAGGTTGCTTCAAAGGTGAAGTAGCAAACTGAGCCCCCTGTTGTTATGCTCTACGGTCGGGAGCTCATCTTTCAGAATGTACGGCCACATCAGCGACGGGACCATTCGGGTTAGGGTAGGGGTTAGCAGAAAAAAAAGTCAAAAAAATTATTTGGGACTGATGATTTTGGTTCATTTTGAGCAGAAAAAAAACCCAGTGAAAAAAAATTTTGGACTTAGAAAAGTTTTCAACTTTCAGTCAGTTCAAAATTTTGAAAAATTTTCAAAGTCAAAAAAGTTTTGGGACTGATGATTTTGGGTCATTTTGAGCAGAAAACAAAAAAAACAGTGAAACAATTTTTTTGTACTTAGACATTTTTTCAGGGTGAGGGTAAGATTTAGCAGAAAAAAGTCAAAATTTAGAAAAATTTTCTAAGTCAAAAAAGTTTTGGGACTGATGATTTTGATTCATTTTGAGCAGAAAACAAAAACCAGTGAAAATTTTAAAAAATATTTTTTCAGTCTGTTCATGAATATGTATATCTCTCCAAACAGAAGACTTAGAGCAATACAGTCAGTTTAATACTTTTAAGAAGAAATGTCATATTTTTTCATTTTAGTTCCTTGGTATACGCTGACGACAGACATTGGCATCATCAGAACGTTACCGACCTACTCAATAATCTGTTACAAGGATACGACAAGGATGTACGGCCTGGGGAGGGTGGTAAGTTTAAAGCAGGCTGCAGCCTACATTAAGTTTAATATTGCCAGCATAAGCCTTGTTTACATTTGTTTTGGCTACGCTTGCTTTGGAGCGTAGCTTATGGTTTGCGCTCGAGCTAGCCGAAAGTAGTTCCAGCAAAATTGTTGCATTTTCATCAGAATTTGCTGTAGCTGGGCCAGGAAATTTGCCAGGATACCAATATCTTGAACTCTTGTTTCGATAGGTTTATAGCTATAGCTCACAGCAGAAAGACTAAACGCCCCGTAATTGGCGGTAATTGGCAGATTTTAAGTTGGAGATTGTCGTCTGCTCAAAACTGGCAAAACGACCTCGATCCTACCTGTCTCTGTAATGTATTGAACGCGCTACACATAAGGCATTGCGCTAAGGCATTGCAGCCGAGGCTGATAATGTGATGGCCGTTTTGCGAATGTATATAGAGTACGTACGTTCATTTCAAAACATAGTCCAATCTAAATTTGTCATAACGAGCAGTTAAAAGTGGTATTTCCCTATACTTTGATTCTCAATGTCAACATGCCTTAGGAACTGGTCGTTTTGACGGGTAATGTTGTCCAATTCTTATTGATATTGCCGAAAAAAGACACGTAGAGAAACCTGGATTCACGCGCTCAGTTAATCTACGTACCGTAGACGTTTTGACCGAAAACCAGGGTGAGTTTTTTCTGTATTTTCTCTTGATTTGCTTGGTACAATTGGCCATAACAACTGTTATTTGAAAAGTCATAGTATAGAATGACTCCCGTAGCTTGTTTACATAGGAAGTGTTACCGTTTTTGGCTTTCTGCCTCGTTATATTTGCTCAGTCAATGAGTCGAAGTGAAAGATCAAAACACACATGATCGAACGCCATAGAACATTTTATTCAATGAGTCGAAGTGAAAGATCAAAACACACATGATCGAACGCCATAGAACATTTTATACACAAAACAGGGTTGCAAAATATTCTTCCCAATCATCAGAATGAAATTATCGTAATACTTCACAATTATCTATTACACATTGATATAACAACTACAGGAGAATGACTTTGATATCCAGACAAAGGTTATTTATAAGAATAGCCTCTTTGTATTTATAAACATCATCGACGTAATCAAAACAAACCCGAACGCTAGATGAACAAACATGGCGGACCGCTTCACAAGAAGGTGAAGTTTTCTCATGTTTCTTGTCAAAATAACAATAACCCTAACCCTAACCCTAACCCATTCATTACACACCCTATACCGGTACATGAACAAATGAAATGCACGGCAACATATGTGCAAGGAAGTAAAGTATGCATTGCAAGCCATGTGTCCAAACTCTTCCAAGGTGAACTTTAGTAAATACGGTTGAACTTTTTCAAATTTAACTTTTATAAGTTCTTTTTACAAAGTGCTATTTTTTCTCATTTTTACAGGATGATGCAGTCTAATATCTAAGAGTCATTCCGGTGGTCTCCACAGGCAAAGTGGTGTTGCTGTGGAACTGGTGACACGAAACCAATCAACCAGTCAGCCATGAGATTGACATGATCGGGAAAGAAGACGCTGTATCTTAGCTACCCTTCAAGTTTTGGTCTTGTTTTACTGTATTGTACAAGTTAATTGAATAAAGAAACCTTGGAATTGAAAATGTATCTCTGAATATTTATTTATTATAATAATGAAAAATAAAGCTTGCCTATTAACCTAAACTCTAGAACATGCAACCTTTAACCCTTAGTGTCATGCTCGACCTTAGGTCGAGTTAAAATTCCTACCCCTTTCCAGTCGCGCTCGACCCTGGGTCGAGAGAGGGTAATGCCTCCGAAAATAAATTATCCACGGCGCAATTGGAGTCCGTTATGTTTAGTTTATCTGCCAGTGTAAAGGCAGCGCTGGGTCTGATCATTTGATACCAGGAAACCAAATTTTTTCTACATGAAAATTTCCCGCAACTTGCAACTGAAAGTCGAGTAACTTTTCAGAAGAGGTCGGGCAAGGGGTATGGTGATGTAAGAGACGTCATCGTGCCTCATGTCACAATCAAGTAAGAGACCGCATTGTCGCCTGAATGATATGAGAGAAGAGGGTGATGTCACAATCAAGTAAGTGACCACATTGTAGCCTGATCGATATAAGAATAGATGGTGATGTAAGAGACGGCATCATGCCTCATGTCGCAATCAAGAGACTGCATTGTAGTCTGATTGATATGAGAGTAGAGGGTGATGTAAGAGACAGCATCATGCCTCATGTCGCAATCAAGAGACTGCATTGTAGCATTATGGGAGGGAATAGGGCAGTTTCACAAGAACTAATCTAAACTCAAGGTAATGAAGGAGAGATTTGCACTGACCTACTTTTATGACCCTCTGCCCTACTTTAAGACCGTTATAGCTAAAGTAGTCGTGTTTGGTATCGAACGAAAGGTTATGAACAGTAGGTTTGTGCTAACCCATTTTCATTACCAACTGACCTACTTGGAGACGGTTAAAGCGAAAGGTGTCATCCGTGTTTGATATCAAACTAAAAGTGTTTAAGAGTAGGTTTACAGCATTGGACATCAGGTTCCTTTCCAATTGAAAAGGTTCATAATTACGTTTATGACATAGGTGTGTCCAAATCTGACTGGAACATGAACGCTGAGACAACAATTGAATGCATATGTTACATCGTGCTGCAAGTCATGACTGAAGATAAACCTGCTAACGGTATGCACTCTTAAATTAACTCGATAGGTTAATATCCAATTTTGGCTATGTAAAGATGTTCCTATCATTGGGTTAGACATGATATGGGGGAATTATTCTTGCTGTGACGAGGGCTGCTGCATGCTTGTCATCTAATGCTGGCCACGTTATAGTTACTGGTAAGGGAGCATTGTCATAGAGACGCCCTTGTTCAGCCACCCAACTAGGGCTGGGAACCTACAAGAGTACTCAATCAAGTCAATAACGTACTGTATCATATTTTCACCTCACCTTTGGTGAGTCTTGACTTGTTCTTTCACAGTTAGCGGTTAGGTTAATCTCTACAAGCATGTATACCTAGGGGTCTAATAAGCACCAAGATGAGATGTCACTCGTTCAAAGGTACCACAGGTAAAACAGGCAGCTGATACGTCCCGGAACAGTCTGCAACATTCTTTCAATCCTTTGATGTAAAACAACATTCTTGAAAGTGTCGGCTATTGTGTCCAAAGATGAAATGCAGTTTTTGTTTAAATGTTACCCGTAACTTTCTTCTTTCTGAACAAGTGTGGCATGTCAGAGTGGCGCACTGTTAACATTGATGCAGTGTCGATGCAACAAGTTCTCAGGCAAAGACGTTTTGCCTTGTACATGTACCGCAGAAATGCAACACCTATACGAGTATAGCCTGTGTTCATCCTCAGCTGAGTTCACGTACTAAATTTAGTGATTACTACGCAGTTGAAGGCTGAGCCTTTTAGCAACACCCTGGTTAGAATGACTGAGTACTAACGAGGGCGAAACATCTAATAACACAATTCTTCCATTCATTAATGCACCATTAGATTCTAGGTGCTGAAAGTTGTCTGCAAGTGGCCATTAACCTATCCACACGTACTGCGGAAAATGTGGCAAATGGGTATTGCCACGGTATTACTGCTTCCATTACTTTTTTTCTTTTGTGTAGTCAATATTGTATTACTGATGGTATGTATGTCGGTGAGCAAAAGCTGTGCACATCCATAGACGGCACTAAGGACGAATGTACCTCCGTCATAACATGATGCCAATGGAGGCTTCGTCGCCATTTGTGGAGTGCCATCCAGTCATATTGGTCAATTACAAGCACTAAACATCTGCTTCATCGAACTACCGAGGAGAAATGAACCAATGCAATACACCAAAAGGTGAATTACTCTCGGGTCATAAACTTTGATGACCTTAACAGACTCGACCTGACTTATAATTGTAGTTTTTGTTGTTGTTGTTGTTGTTGTTGTTGTTGCGTTGGCTTATTTGAAGCAGCAGGTGGCTGTGTATATATGCATGACAGACAAAGAACTAGTTGAGCAATTTGATGTGGGGCATACCGGAACCTTGTTAGGTTGTACCTGGGGGCCTGTGTTGTTCTGTCCAGGTGGACATGCCTTGCATTCCGCTTACGGTAAATAGAACAAAATGGAAGAACATAGTTTACAGGTGTCAGTGGCCTCACCTGACAACACTAGCCTGACTCGTCTTATAATGGCAATCATCAGGCCAACTCCTTTGGCAAGATATAATTCACACGATCTCCTATTATTGCAGCACCCAACATATCCACGATTATACCTGGCATCTGATATAACTACTGTGAGACACTAACAACGTCAATCTTTCCACAGCGCTGTGCTGTACACTTCTCACTCGTTGAAGTGAGGTAATTGAGAACTCAATCGTCGCACCTGCTCTCCAGTTTTTCTCAGCTTTATTGAGCAAGTCACACCGGAAGGAGCTGTCGTCAGAAGACGCGGCAATGTTGGGCGTTTGTTGGTATAGTAGTTCAGTTGCATTTGTCAAATCAAATTGCTTAAGGGTTAAAAGAAGGAAGCGAAACGATTAAATTTGTAAACTTGCTCCGGTCTTACAAAAACGCTATAGGATCCATTCATCAACTTGCTTCAGTCTTACAAGAATGCTATGGTAGGCAAAACGATCTATTCGTCAACTTGCTTCAGTCTTCCAAGAATGCTATGGTAGGCAAAACGATTCTATTCGTCAACTTGCTTCAGTCTTCCAAGAATGCTATGGTAGGCAAAACGATCTATTCGTCAACTTGCTTCAGTCTTACAAGAATGCTATGGTAGGCAAAACGATCTATTCGTCAACTTGCTTCAGTCTTCCAAGAACGCTATGGTATGCAAAACGATTCTATTCGTCAACTTGCTTCAGTCTTCCAAGAATGCTATGGTAGGCAAAACGATTCTATTCGTCAACTTGCTTCAGTCTTCCAAGAATGCTATGGTAGGCAAAACGATTCTATTCGTCAACTTCCTTCAGTCTTCCAAGAATGCTATGGTAGGCAAAACGATTCTATTCGTCAACTTCCTTCAGTCTTCCAAGAATGCTATGGTAGGCAAAACGATTCTATTCGTCAACTTCCTTCAGTCTTCCAAGAATGCTATGGTAGGCAAAACGATTCTATTCATCAACTTCCTTCAGTCTTCCAAGAACGCTATGGTAGGCAAAACGATTCTATTCGTCAACTCCCTTCAGTCTTCCAAGAATGCTATGGTAGGCAAAACGATTCTATTCGTCAACTTCCTTCAGTCTTCCAAGAATGCTATGGTAGGCAAAACGATTCTATTCGTCAACTTCCTTCAGTCTTCCAAGAATGCTATGGGAGGCAAAACGATTCTATTCGTCAACTTGCTTCAGTCTTCCAAGAATGCTATGGTAGGCAAAACGATTCTATTCGTCAACTTGCTTCAGTCTTACAAGAATGCTATGGTAGGCAAAACGATTCTATTCGTCAACTTGCTTCAGTCTTACAAGAATGCTATGGTAGGCAAAACGATTCTATTCGTCAACTTGCTTCAGTCTTACAAGAATGCTATGGGAGGCAAAACGATTCTATTCGTCAACTTGCTTCAGTCTTACAAGAATGCTATGGGAGGCAAAACGATTCTATTCGTCAACTTGCTTCAGTCTTACAAGAATGCTATGGTAGGCAAAACGATTCTATTCGTCAACTTGCTTCAGTCTTCCAAGAATGCTATGGTAGGCAAAACGATTCTATTCGTCAACTTGCTTCAGTCTTCCAAGAATGCTATGGGAGGCAAAACGATTCTATTCGTCAACTTGCTTCAGTCTTACAAGAATGCTATGGTAGGCAAAACGATTCTATTCGTCAACTTCCTTCAGTCTTCCAAGAATGCTATGGTAGGCAAAACGATTCTATTCGTCAACTTGCTTCAGTCTTCCAAGAATGCTATGGTAGGCAAAACGATTCTATTCGTCAACTTGCTTCAGTCTTACAAGAATGCTATGGTAGGCAAAACGATTCTATTCGTCAACTTGCTTCAGTCTTCCAAGAATGCTATGGTAGGCAAAACGATTCTATTCGTCAACTTCCTTCAGTCTTACAAGAATGCTATGGTAGGCAAAACGATTCTATTCGTCAACTTGCTTCAGTCTTCCAAGAATGCTATGGTAGGCAAAACGATTCTATTCGTCAACTTGCTTCAGTCTTCCAAGAATGCTATGGTAGGCAAAACGATTCTATTCGTCAACTTCCTTCAGTCTTACAAGAATGCTATGGTAGGCAAAACGATTCTATTCGTCAACTTGCTTCAGTCTTCCAAGAATGCTATGGGAGGCAAAACGATTCTATTCGTCAACTTCCTTCAGTCTTCCAAGAATGCTATGGTAGGCAAAACGATTCTATTCGTCAACTTGCTTCAGTCTTCCAAGAACGCTATGGTAGGCAAAACGATTCTATTCGTCAACTTGCTTCAGTCTTCCAAGAACGCTATGGTAGGCAAAACGATTCTATTCGTCAACTTGCTTCAGTCTTCCAAGAACGCTATGGTAGGCAAAACGATTCTATTCGTCAACTTGCTTCAGTCTTCCAAGAACGCTATGGTATGCAAAACGATTCTATTCGTCAACTTGCTTCAGTCTTACAAGAATGCTATGGGAGGCAAAACGATTCTATTCGTCAACTTGCTTCAGTCTTCCAAGAATGCTGTGGTAGGCAAAACGATTCTATTCGTCAACTTGCTTCAGTCTTCCAAGAATGCTATGGTAGGCAAAACGATTCTATTCGTCAACTTGCTTCAGTCTTCCAAGAATGCTATGGTAGGCAAAACGATTCTATTCGTCAACTTGCTTCAGTCTTCCAAGAACGCTATGGTAGGCAAAACGATTCTATTCGTCAACTTCCTTCAGTCTTCCAAGAATGCTGTGGTAGGCAAAACGATTCTATTCGTCAACTTGCTTCAGTCTTCCAAGAATGCTATGGTAGGCAAAACGATTCTATTCGTCAACTTCCTTCAGTCTTCCAAGAATGCTATGGTAGGCAAAACGATTCTATTCGTCAACTCCCTTCAGTCTTCCAAGAATGCTATGGTAGGCAAAACGATTCTATTCGTCAACTTGCTTCAGTCTTCCAAGAATGCTATGGTAGGCAAAACGATTCTATTCGTCAACTTCCTTCAGTCTTCCAAGAATGCTATGGTAGGCAAAACGATTCTATTCGTCAACTTGCTTCAGTCTTCCAAGAATGCTGGTAGGCAAAACGATTCTATTCGTCAACTTGCTTCAGTCTTCCAAGAATGCTATGGTAGGCAAAACGATTCTATTCGTCAACTTGCTTCAGTCTTCCAAGAACGCTATGGTATGCAAAACGATTCTATTCGTCAACTTGCTTCAGTCTTACAAGAATGCTATGGGAGGCAAAACGATTCTATTCGTCAACTTGCTTCAGTCTTCCAAGAATGCTGTGGTAGGCAAAACGATTCTATTCGTCAACTTGCTTCAGTCTTCCAAGAATGCTATGGTAGGCAAAACGATTCTATTCGTCAACTTCCTTCAGTCTTCCAAGAATGCTGTGGTAGGCAAAACGATTCTATTCGTCAACTTGCTTCAGTCTTCCAAGAATGCTATGGTAGGCAAAACGATTCTATTCGTCAACTTCCTTCAGTCTTACAAGAATGCTATGGTAGGCAAAACGATTCTATTCGTCAACTTGCTTCAGTCTTCCAAGAATGCTATGGTAGGCAAAACGATTCTATTCGTCAACTTCCTTCAGTCTTACAAGAATGCTATGGTAGGCAAAACGATTCTATTCGTCAACTCCCTTCAGTCTTCCAAGAATGCTATGGTAGGCAAAACGATTCTATTCGTCAACTTGCTTCAGTCTTCCAAGAATGCTATGGTAGGCAAAACGATTCTATTCGTCAACTTCCTTCAGTCTTCCAAGAATGCTATGGGAGGCAAAACGATTCTATTCGTCAACTTGCTTCAGTCTTCCAAGAATGCTATGGTTGGCAAAACGATTCTATTCGTCAACTTGCTTCAGTCTTCCAAGAATGCTATGGTAGGCAAAACGATTCTATTCGTCAACTTGCTTCAGTCTTCCAAGAATGCTATGGTAGGGAAAACGATTCTATTCGTCAACTTGCTTCAGTCTTCCAAGAATGCTATGGTAGGCAAAACGATTCTATTCGTCAACTTGCTTCAGTCTTCCAAGAATGCTATGGTAGGCAAAACGATTCTATTCGTCAACTTGCTTCAGTCTTCCAAGAATGCTATGGTAGGCAAAACGATTCTATTCGTCAACTCCCTTCAGTCTTCCAAGAACGCTATGGTAGGCAAAACGATTCTATTCGTCAACTTGCTTCAGTCTTCCAAGAATGCTATGGTAGGCAAAACGATTCTATTCGTCAACTTGCTTCAGTCTTCCAAGAATGCTATGGTAGGCAAAACGATTCTATTCGTCAACTTGCTTCAGTCTTCCAAGAATGCTATGGTAGGCAAAACGATTCTATTCGTCAACTTCCTTCAGTCTTACAAGAATGCTATGGTAGGCAAAACGATTCTATTCGTCAACTTGCTTCAGTCTTCCAAGAATGCTATGGTAGGGAAAACGATTCTATTCGTCAACTTGCTTCAGTCTTACAAGAATGCTATGGTAGGCAAAACGATTCTATTCGTCAACTTGCTTCAGTCTTCCAAGAATGCTATGGTAGGCAAAACGATTCTATTCGTCAACTTGCTTCAGTCTTCCAAGAACGCTATGGTAGGCAAAACGATTCTATTCGTCAACTTGCTTCAGTCTTCCAAGAATGCTATGGTTGGCAAAACGATTCTATTCGTCAACTTGCTTCAGTCTTCCAAGAATGCTATGGTAGGCAAAACGATTCTATTCGTCAACTTGCTTCAGTCTTCCAAGAATGCTATGGTAGGGAAAACGATTCTATTCGTCAACTTGCTTCAGTCTTCCAAGAATGCTATGGTAGGCAAAACGATTCTATTCGTCAACTTGCTTCAGTCTTCCAAGAATGCTATGGTAGGCAAAACGATTCTATTCGTCAACTTGCTTCAGTCTTCCAAGAATGCTATGGTAGGCAAAACGATTCTATTCGTCAACTCCCTTCAGTCTTCCAAGAACGCTATGGTAGGCAAAACGATTCTATTCGTCAACTTGCTTCAGTCTTCCAAGAATGCTATGGTAGGCAAAACGATTCTATTCGTCAACTTGCTTCAGTCTTCCAAGAATGCTATGGTAGGCAAAACGATTCTATTCGTCAACTTGCTTCAGTCTTCCAAGAATGCTATGGTAGGCAAAACGATTCTATTCGTCAACTTCCTTCAGTCTTACAAGAATGCTATGGTAGGCAAAACGATTCTATTCGTCAACTTGCTTCAGTCTTCCAAGAATGCTATGGTAGGGAAAACGATTCTATTCGTCAACTTGCTTCAGTCTTACAAGAATGCTATGGGAGGCAAAACGATTCTATTCGTCAACTTGCTTCAGTCTTACAAGAATGCTATGGTAGGCAAAACGATTCTATTCGTCAACTTGCTTCAGTCTTCCAAGAATGCTATGGTAGGGAAAACGATTCTATTCGTCAACTTGCTTCAGTCTTACAAGAATGCTATGGGAGGCAAAACGATTCTATTCGTCAACTTGCTTCAGTCTTACAAGAATGCTATGGTAGGCAAAACGATTCTATTCGTCAACTTGCTTCAGTCTTACAAGAATGCTATGGTAGGCAAAACGATTCTATTCTATTACGCAGGAAACAACACAGGCTTGGCTTGTTCTACGGCGCACCATGACTTCGTCGCATAGACACGCCATTGTCCAATCAGCTCGGGTAAAGCTGGGGCGCATGCAGGTCTCGGGGAGGAATGGGGGTCATTGCTCTCCAACGACCCTGTTATAATGACGTCGTCATTTACAAGATTATACTTTAGCGCGTGAGAATCATACCTTTGGATTGTATCGTCTCCACCACTGTGCCGTGTAAATGACGAACAGCTGGCCCATGGCAGTAGCATCTGAATCCATCTGAATCCATACCGAAACAGTATGTACACTCCAAGTGCATATAGCGTTCACCACAAGTTATGGGCTAACTTCCCTGTACAATTTGTTTATGGCTGCAGGAAAGGCAACGTTTGCAAGATGGTTATTAGGGATGTGTGCATGTGTTCCTCGTTTGTTTAATTTCTCTAAGCAGGCATAATTCCAGTGTTACTGACAGGGCAAAGTGTTTGTAAGCAGCTGAGCAATCAATTGTTCTACTGGAATGGCCGTATTAGTGTCAAGGCGCATCTGATATGCAATTATGCATTGCTTTATTGAAGACTTTCATCAGCCGTTGCTACTGCAGTTATGATTTATTTCAGGATTAGATAGATTTCTTGTCAACTAGTGCCTTATGTGTGCTCATTATTAGTATTTGTTAGGAGGAACAAGCTCATTGTGTTACTGCTTTATCTAATAATGTTTTTTGGATTACACATAGATCACGTCGTTAAAAAGCATGTTAGCTTGAAACATTATTCTGTTGACCTGTAACAATACGTCAACACGATGTCACGAGTTAACGTGCTTTTTAATAACCGGATCAAGTGTTTTCTACATCGAAATCTCTCTAAATGGAGGTAAACTAATGTTTCAAGACATTTAGTTGAATATGCCTAAACTGAGTTTACTCATAACCTTGGAACTCTAATAATCGAATTCACCCTCCATGTATTCAGGCATTTTTGACATTTTATGGAAATGATAAGCGTCAATAAAATGTTGCTATATCTTGGAATGTTGTAATGGGTTTCAGATAAACACTCAATAATGTCACTTGTCATTATCACTTCATCTAGTATAAAAGAAGATCGAGTGCAATTTTGCCAGTCAATCAGGCTGTGATCTGGGTGTTGATATAGCGTTAGTATTGTTTGATTACGATGATGAATTGGTTCACTTCTTTAAATATTTCTTTTAAGTTGTTGATTCATTTATCGAACATTTCATCGTTTGTCAATGAAGTTTGTCAAAAGTCATTAGTAAGAACGTTACACCACTGAAGGAATATTGATTACTAAAATAAACCAAAGAGACTGGTACTGAGAAAGTTGTTTGAAGTCAAAGTCAAATAGTGGAGAAATGAAAATTTTGAATTGATATCGCCAAAGTTGAAATAGATACTTTGCAAATTTATCCTCATTCCCGCTTTATTTCTAAAACTTGAGAACATATATTTGTAGAAATAAACATTGAGGTTTTGTGATATATAAAGACATGTGGACAACATCAAAACTTCAGAGCTTTTTATCCAGTAGGAAGTCACAGTAATACCTCAATAGACAAGTCGACCTGGCCAAATCCTTGATGTCGTGGCATCCATATTCCGTTCACGTATGGCCGCTTCTTGTAGAGACTAGGCGGGAGACACTCAATTAACTTGTCTGTGTTTCCTAATCTATCGTCAATCTGTCATTGAGAGGTTTGATGTTCAGGTGTTGCGTAAAAGACGAGTGAAGTTAACATTGATGAATCAGGTAGCGAATCCTTGTGTAACGGGGCTTTGACTGAAACCTATTACGGATAGACAAGTGAGGTTAGCATTGACCAAGCAGGCAGCTTGTCATTGTGATGCGGGGTTTTGACTCACACCTATCACGGACATACCGGTGAAGTTAGCATTGACCAAACAGGAAGCTTATCATTGTTATGCGGAACTTTGGCTAACATGGATCACGGACAGACAGGCGAAGTTAGCGTTGACCAAAGTAGCCTCGAGTGACATGCTTTCCAATTCTTCTTCTCCGCGACGATTCTATCTTATTGCCAAACCTTAATTAAAAACTTGCATGTACAAACATGTGCGGGTATACATCTCTCCGAATACTAGTGCTGGAGTAGACTTCGACTGGAAGAGGCAGACACGTTCTGTCGAGTGTGCTCGTATACATCTATCACGGAATCTCTCCGACTACTACTAACTGCTGGAGTAGAGTCCGACTGGAAGAGGCAGACACGCTCTGTCATTGACTGGTCATCAGTGAAACGAATGACAGTTTGGGTAACGACATGCTGTAATCACCGGCGTCTTATTATGGCAATATGTGCTCCGGGGCTGAGGCGGTTCCAATCTAAACGCAATCAATGTTACCATGATTGGCTTGATTGGTACATTTCCCAGGAGCGATCCGGTGCGGGTGTCAATGCGAGCAGTCGTACCGACTAGGCCAGCCAACGTGAGACCACTGTATTCATCACTTGCTAGCCAGGGCAGTCGTTCCGACCAGGCAGAGCCACGCGGGACTGTAGTAATTCCTCATTTGAGGTAAATCAGGAAAAACGTACGTCCCAGGCTCGCTTATATCGTCCAGTACTCCACGAGGATCTTATTTCGCCCTTGTTGCTATGTTCTTCTTGCTAATCGATTTAGTCCGAATAAATCAGCAAAATACATCCGATAGCCTATCAAGTGCCACACGAGTCCCATGTAGCTGAAGCTGGTTTTGTATTGTTTAGGAGAAAAGTATTATCAGTGCTCACCAAACAGTGTCATCCCATTTTGCCTACTCTCATTTCGCCTACACCCACTTCGCCTACACCCATTTCGCCTACTCCTATTTCGCCTACACCCACTTCGCCTACACCCATTTCGCCTACTCCTATTTCGCCTACACCCATTTCGCCTACTCCCATTTCGCCTATTTTTTATTATTTATTATTATTATTAAAACATATTTTTAGGTGCCTTTATCAACAAATTGCTCAAAGGCACCATCGGACCCCGCCTTTTCTTAGCAGACACCCACTTAAAATATTTACACATTATCCACAAAGTTTTATAGTACCACTATCTGGGCAAACCATACTACAGCAGGTAAAATGGGAAGTAGGCGAAATGGGAAGTAGGCGAAATGGGAAGTAGGCGAAATGGGAGTAGGTAAAATGGGTTTAGGCGAAATGAGAAGTAGGCGAAATGGGTTGTAGGCGAAATGGGAATTAGGCAAAATGGGAGTAGGCGAGATGGGTTGTAGGCGAAATGACCACATTTTGTAGGAGAAAACGGGAGTAGGCGAAATGGGAGTAGGCGAAATGGGCCGTAACCCACCAAACACTGCAGTTGAGTTCAAATCGCGCTCATTAAATAAAGTTAATATGTGCAACCAGAAGGACCGAGCGAAGCTCTCTGGCTGATAGGCCTCTAGTTGATAATATCACTGGATTTCTCTCATACCCCGAGATGCTCCTGAGACATTTTTTCTCGTAAATATAGCCACAATGCCAACATGAACAAATTCCATCAGTGCTTCCATTGACTGTCCTAGTTTATTCCGTTCGATCTGTCACAGTTCAATGAAGCTCTTCTGAATATACACACCTCAAGTAAGGTAACTTATTCGCCTTACCGCGACCCCTCACGATACATACATTACCGCAGACAAATGGCGTGTGTCATCATAAGCGATGAGTCCTAGATAGCATCCATAGAAATGGTCAATTACTTGCGACATCTCAGGTTATTGAACGATTATATGTTACCTTGATACGTGCATAACGATGCCACTCATTACCGAGTTAAGAATCGTGTTTCAACGTTCATTCAACAAATGGGTGTGGATGGCCGAATGCAGGAAGCTGGGGTGATTTAGCTAATCACCAGCAGTATTTATCATAAGAATATGGAACAAAAATGGCAACCTGGAATGATATGCCGTGATCGATGCTTACGTTTTAAACAATTATCATTACCATGAATGAGACATCTAGTTTATTAATCAACCAGGGCTTCCCATTTAGACAAACATTAGTTTGTGCCACTAAATTAACTATATTCCAAGTCACTTCTTGAATGCCAATTTCTCATATAGCGGCTGCTAGGTCACGAGTGTCGAGAAAACAGAAGGTGTGCCCCGCATGACCGATTTGGTATTGTGGACGAAGTGTAACCCATGCATTGTATATAGCCTCACCCCAGCACATGAAAATTCCTCCTTGGGCAACGAAACTGGTTTGCCTCCAATTCCGACATTAAGGATGGCAACCGTGAGCACCCGGGCGGAATTTGTGGAGAAATGTAAAAACTCCTAGCCAGAGAAGGGTTTTGTAGCACAATTACCTAAAGCACTCCAAGGTGGAAATGTGCAATCTTGTCCAATTTGTCGTAATTTTTTGCGGTTTGTGAGAAGGCTGCGAATAACTTGGGCTCCAAGCTCGTGCTAAGCCAGTGTTGTTATTATTCGCTGTGCTTAACGATATAAAAATATATGATAATAATGCGTTTCCGATAACTTTCAATTACTTAGGAATTGTCGTAATGCTTTGTTAGATATCAGCTTTGGCAGGAAATGAGGAAGTCTATAAGTGTCATACCGGGGTATGACAAATCCCATCCGATCTCCAAACATTGTGTCCTATGTTTTCTATAGTTTTCTTTTAATAAACACCAAACCTGTAAACACTGCCGAGGTGATGCCCGCAAACTATTGAAACGTTTTTAATACGAAAAAGGTATATCGAAAAAGAATCGTAGTGTATATAAAGTAAACTGTCTGTCCCAGACTGCAAGTAAACAAGCAACCCCTTCCATTGATTGTCAAATCCCTCATCGACTGTCCCATACTGCAGGTTAACGAACAATCCCTTCCATTAACTGGCCAATCCCTCACCGACTGTCCCAGACTGTAGGTTAGCGAACAATCCCTTCCATTAACTGGCCAATCCCTCACCGACAGTCCCAGACTGTAGGTTAGCGAACAATCCCTTCCATTAACTGGTCAATCCCTCACCGACTGTCCCAGACTGTAGGTTAGCGAACAATCCCTTCCATTTACTGGCCAATCCCTCACCGACTGTCCCAGACTGCAAGTAAACGAGCAACCCCTTCCATTAACTGGCCAATCCCTCACCGACTGTCCCAGACTGCAAGTAAACGAGCAACCCCTTCCATTGACTGGAAGGCATCAATCAACCTATGACTGCCTTCGCCAGAACACCGACGATATGATAAAACTCATTAAGACGCCATTCTATGATGATAATTACCCTAAGGTTGACGATAGCGTACGTCCTAACAGATTCGCTCCAACGGAAGGCATAAATCATATTACGGCGTGGTTTTCTGGCTGATTAATCCTGACGAATAGTGTGCAATCGTGAGTTTTTAGCCCATCAATCAAGATTGTGTGTTCGCTTGAAATCTGATTTTTCCCCTAGTAAGACTTAACTTGCAACCTGATCTTTCCAAAGCGTAATTCTGGGGATTTTTTTTCAATCTACCGGGAAAAAAAGGTTAAATATCAATTTGCCGGAAGGAGAATTCATGATTATGTCTCGAAGCCACGACTCTGATTTCATGATCAAGTCAATCAAAGCTTGTAGGATGTATGTTGGCGGATCTATATGTGTTCCTTTAGATTCTGGAACCATGGCACTTTTAATTATATACACAGAAAATCTCGGCTTATAATAGCCGCGCCATAAAATGTAAAGACCCAAAGCTGTGGTTCACAGCAGTATATACCCCGTATAAACTAATGAGAGGGTATCTGAAAACGGAAGGCCCTTCTGGGCAAAAAAACATGGAGTCAACGAATGACTTTATATTCCAAGAACAAGATATTATAAACCGACGCACAGAAATACCCGGACACCTTTTTTAGTATTTGACATATCGTTAAAAACAATGAACATCTATAAAGCCAACAGGTCGGAAACAATTACATCCTACGTGTCCGTTATGCTCACCCTGAAGTAATGCAGGGATACGGACTGCAACAGAAGTCATGAATGAACAAGACTTGTATATTTCACATTTGATAGTAATGATTTACATTTCAATTTGACCCTTGCTTACTATAGGCTTGGCGTCTTGTAATCCACACTACTCACTTGGCCAAACGTGATGGTCACACAAAGAAACACTTGGCTTTCCAGGTCGATGTTCGTCGGACATGCAGTACTCTAGGATGGCTTTGATGACGTCCGATTGGCCCTGCGTCTACGAATAACTAACTGTACGTGGAGTTTGTGATCAGCGAAAGGATGTCACGAATCGTAACTTTCGCTGCTAATATGCACTCTTAATGAAATTACCCGTTATTACCTTGCTGATGCAAGCATTAAATCGTCAAAATCCTGTTGAGAAAACGTGACAGACACAGATGTCTGACATTGCGCTGTGCACAAGGGCTGTTTTCTATTTTAACTGACGTGCTAAATTATTGCAGTCGCCAATCGCATGTCTGTCAATATGCATTTACGTCAAGTTGCTTGCATGACCCCTGCCTGTAGTATCTTGTATCCAAAAGTGTATAAATGCTACGTACACGCCTGTATTCGCCGAGAAACATGTTCACCTGCTGCATGAAAGACACTGAGGATGTCAAAGCTGTTTCTTTGCGATGAGCGTGTTGTCATCGCCGCTGGCTGACCAAGCGAACTACTCGAAACAGAAAAAAATCGCTTGCAGAGTATTTTCGCGAATAGGTCATGCCGCTTATGGGCTTTGGTTTTCTGTAGCGTAAATGGGGTGGGGTGGGAGAGGTGCCCTATCGATTTTGGGCCCGATATCGGCAATTTCGGATTTTGCATTCTGGACTCTAAACTCCTGAATGAATTGTCGAGCTTCACTTTTCTCTGGCATGAAGGGGTAGGATGGGAGAGAGGTACCCTATTGACTTTGGCCCCGATCTGAGAGGCGCCCGAACAGTTTGGTGTCGATCAGATGTCCAGTATGGCTGCCAGGCGGCAATTTTTGGATTTCGCAATGTGGACTCAACTGCTGAACTAGTCGTCTGATGGGCTTCCAGTTTCCTGTGGCATGATGGGGTGTAATAGGAGAGCTACACTCGCCTAACGTAAGTGCCCTGTATTATTTCCCCGTGCGATGCAATGATTAATATCTTCAAGATCACATAATTTTATATTCTGTGCTCGTATGGCAGGATAAGCTTCGCTTCGCGTTGCCCTTGTTAAGTTCAGTATGCCACTAAGACTTGTAAACCGTCAATGTGTTAAACTCAGAGATTATAAAAGAAAGATGATTGATTTAAATTACCCATGCAGAGACGTTGTAAAATACGCTTATGAAGAAGTATTTCATTTGAAAATAACAAAACTGAAGCGTATATCTGTGGGTTCTTATTAATGCACTTCGTCATGTCATTCTTTGTGGATACCTTATTATGCGTTGTGTGTTCTTATGTTTATGTATATAGATGTGAGACAGACAACATACTTGTAATTGGACGTCATTGCTAATACACACATCACTTCTTGCAATTAATCCAAATTAAACTTCAGTCGCTGCTTCAATAAATTCTGCAAGACAATTTTCCAATTAAATACATCCATCTTTCTAATTTAGTTGGCATCTTTATAGCCCACTTAACATCCAACGGAGCTTTAGTGTTTCGTGTCATAAACCGGTGTTTTCCTGCAGCTGGCACTCTCGACCATACCACATAATGTGTAGGCGAGCCTCGGCATAAATACCTACCAAGACCAACTTAATGATAAGAATGCTGTGAGATCAGTGAAGCACACTGACAACCAGCCACGACTCGGTCTGATGACGGCAAGAAACCCCATCTTAGATAAAACACAAGCAATACATTGGACTTAACGGGAATCAATATGACCAACAAAGCGGTTTAGGAAAAACGGATGACCCTTTCCTCTCTTCAAATATCATCGCGATCAGTTCATGTGTATGTTTTAAATGAACTTTATTGACTAACTTACTGCAATGTTATACGGACATTCTCGTAATTCTAACTGAAGGAGAGTGCCTAGCTTCCAGAACACATATTTGCATAATCAGGCTTAAGTAGAGGTATTTGCACCTCTTCTCCCGTTTCGTTGGTGTGATGATGAGAATTGTGAGAAACAAAAATGAGAGAGACTGGATTGCAATGCTTGTAGAAACAAAGGTGCTGATTCTTATCTGTCTGGTCGTTCTGTTCAGATTATGAAGAATTATCAGTGGATTTCACAGCAAACGAAACAGTGCATATCGATTAGCGGCTCAACACGACATTGGTGGCAAAATAAGTCGCTATGTTCACTGATTGACACCTTACTGATTACGTCAGTGTGGCCTTTGGCTCGTCCAGCTCTCTTCATTAACAATTAACTTGTTCACCGGTTGATTCCATAAGGTAGTGTCGCCCTTGGCTCTTACAGCTCTATTCATTGATAACCAACACGATGTATCTGGTCGATTCCATCGTAACCTTCTTCCGTGCGATTAACTACACTGGCAGTCGAAGAGATCAATACAGGAGCCAAGCAATCAGTAGAGATGGAGATATATTTCAGGTAATAGAATCACGAGAACCTCAAAAGCCACCTCTAATCGAAGGGATCTCCTTTCTCGCCGTGGTATCTCGGGAGCCCTTTACCAGGATAGAATACGAATTCTATCTTAGCCTGACCGTTCGTGCAAATGATGATCATGGGAGTTTGGGGATTTACGTGTTTTGGGGCAGGCTTGGTCGGTTTACTCTTGATTGATTCTATAATGGTAAGTAATTGTATGACCTGAGATTGTCGAGTCATTTAATGGCTACTTATTTGTCAAATTCTTTTTACTAACAGAATCGAAAAGACTTGCAAGTCTGAATACAGTACCAAGTGATTAAATACGACCTGGGCCTACAAACTGAATCAATTCAACTAAATATGCCTAGTCCCCGAGTTCATTCTCACATAACTACTCCATGCCTATCACCAATGGAAAAGTTTTTGCTGAACCGCCAGTGGTTTCCCAATAGATTAACTGGCACAGTGGGTGCTGTCAACTTGCTGAATTGTTGTCAGGAAATAACTGTAGGAATCTTGATCAATCATAATCATATTTTTTCAGAATTTCAGTAATTTATACGTCCACTCCTAAGGTGGCATGGTTGTCTGAGCAATCGCTGCCTTTGTTTGTGCGGAATGATGATGAGAAATTCACTCTGACAAAACCATTGCACTGTGCACAAAGTGTTGGAGACAAGATATTGCAGGTCTTATTCCAACATAGCTCACGTTTGGGCTTTGAATCTCGATAACTACATCATTTGCACTTGCTCGCTTGGTAATCTTTTAATCAGTTCCATAATCTGCACTTGTCTCTAGCACGAGATTAGCGATGCAAGCAATGAATGATACTATAGACTTTGTAGTCTCATATCGTAAAAGTTTCTCATTAGAATATTTCATGTCTAATAACCGTTTTGGATCCTTCACAAGTCCAGTGTTATCCTACCATTATATTCTACTTCATCGTCATATTCAATACCCCACCACTTGACCTATGCAGGAGAAAACCAAACAATACAGAATGATGTTGTACGAACAGCCCTCGGGAAATGAGATTTTATTTCACAAAGCACCAATTTGTGTGCAATGAATAAGGCATCTGTTTCATTGAGTTTCTGCATATCTGTCTTGATTGCTCAAGATTCATAGTGGAACCGAATAGAGGACTTGGTTAGGTTAGTTCGGAGTAAGCGTAGCCTACGAATAAACGCCGAACAACCTGGAAACATATGACCGCTTCTCAAAATGAATTATTTTTCTTAAATGGCGCGTTGGTTCAGTGCTGTTCTATACATATGTCAGTAAGAGATGAAATTGGTGTGCAGGTCCAATAATGATGCAGATTTATCACATTTCTACGCAAAAGAATGCCTTTCACATGGACCTGATCATCAAGTTTCCTACATATGAGGGCATCACTGTGGGTATTCGATTGGCCATACGCGGGAAGGTTTATGTATTAGATGGTCTAGTCCCTTGTAGAAAGGTTTGTTATTGTTAACCTTAGGGATTCTACTCAGCTATATACAGACATCATAACAAAACGATGTAGGTAAATGAGGGACACCAGAGGTACATCATACGAGAAGAAGCAAGTACGAGTATGATTGTAACTGGCTTTGGCATAAATCCCCGGCTGTTGACTGGGAGCATTTCGCAAGTATAATCAGTTAATGTAAGCCAACATCTGAAACCCCCCACTCTCGAACCCTGGTTTCGAGTGATCTCTTTACCAGGAAGCTTCTACTAGTTCTAGTGCCGGAATGCATGAATATGTACTATCCTTATCTCTCGCGTGGTGCTCCAGCAGCATGTGACAAATTGACCTGTTATTCTCGACCTGGTGGGGGATTTGAAAGATACTACCCGTGTACCCTCTGCCATTGGCATTCTTTAGCAATGTACAGTCAATGTACACATCAAGTTTTTCAATGCTGTTTTTCATCCTTGACCTCCTCGCGGCTGTTGATGTCGTGCAATAACCAACGAGAAAGTAGAGTGAAATTCACAAATTAGATTTTCGTGCTCTTCCACGCGTGTGACAGATAAAAGACTGGTAAAATTTTGGAGAGATACGACCAGAATCAACCTCATTATCGACATGCGATAACCGTAAAAAAGTATGGATGCCTGGATCTGGTGCTGTGTGAATTTCCGGCTGGTCAGGTATCCATTTTATGACGCAATTTTATTTTGACTGTATGCAATACCAAGCATAGATTGCCAAGTCGTGAAATCGCCAGGAACAATTGGATTGTGTCATCTTCTGATAATCTTAAAGGCCATGACTCCTGCTTTTATGATTGCATGACATGTACAAATCCTCAAACACTGGACTTAAAGCTCCGCATTAAATCAAGTTTGATCAAAATTTAAGGACCCAGTCCAGAGATATAGCATATTAACGGCTTTGTTTACATGTTATGTAACAGCCTTGGTTAGGTTTCTAAGTAAAGTCAGGCGGCAGGTTTACTGACATAGATCAGGCTGACGTTGGATTTCTTACTATAAATAGTATAAATTTGTCTGTATTACCTTACCTTATCATAAGGTATATCGAAGCTTTATATTAGAAATACATTATGATAGTTTAAGTATTGTATAAATTGATGTTTGATGCAATTTTCTGTAAAAAGAATCGAATTTGAAAAATCAATTAAGTTCTATAAATTTGCCTAAATTGTCTAGAAAACCTAATTGGACCATATTTGTGGGGCCTATGTTTTTTTTGGCATTGATTTTGTTTCCCCACTTCATGAATTAGCTCAAATAACACTTTCTAGATGTGAGAGTTGACTTCTAAAATAAATATGACCGGTTTTCCAAAAAAAATTAAAATATTTAATTAAAATATTTTTTGGAATACAATAAACTCATTTATTATGGGCAAAGGTATGCTTTCGTACTTGAACATTGAAAATGTCAATGAAAAACAGACTTCATATATCAATTTTAAGAGCATTAATTCATATGTGTCCTCCCAAGTAGGGCAATAGCCTGATCTACATCACAATTTTGGTGAACCCGCCGCCTGGCTCTAACAAGCTAGTTGCTAGCCTGATTAGGTGATCTAGTTGTCAAACACCTGAAGGGCTATATCTTCAAAATGGATGGAGCAAATTGCATGGGGTTTTCTGTATTATATAGATTGTTAGGTGCACTTTTGAAAACGTCATACAGCAGGAAATGACAAAATACCTGGAGTTATGGTCTTTAATTGGATAGTCATACAATGTGTAAGCTTGCTGGGAGCGCAGTAGTTTTTTTATGCTTGCTCTTCCGTGCTGGTGAGAGACACATCCTTCCGCCGCCGATGCAGTTGTGCTGAAACCCGTCAAAAATGTCAGTTCGGTTAACATCACTAGATTAGCTCTAAGATATATAATGTCAAGATATGAGCATTTGTAATGAATCGGCGATGAAATCTGACGTAGTGTATTTGGAATGGATATTATAGATTGGATTGAGCTGGATTATAACTTAATTTGACGAGACTTTTATGTGTAGACGTAGTGAGATGTGTCAAAATCTTTAAGTCACAAACATGTATCGTTTTGAGCAGAATAGTCAATAGAGAGGTGAAGATTGATTGAATTTAAAGCTGATATGCTCGAGTATGTCTGTTTAGCTTGGCTTAGGTTGGGAACAGTAACTTCGGTAACGCTGGCCTTTAGAGCAGATATTTCATTCAGAAAACTACTTATCATGTATAAACTCTGCAGCCTACTTGATACGTTCAGTGATTTAGGGGACTGGCCATTCAATCAGTTTAAGGGAAGCATCTCGTCCTGTTCTGAAGATGGTATCAGGGACTGGCCATTCCATCAGTTTAAGGGTAACATCTCGTCCTATTCATAGACAGTATCATTCTTTCGGATAACGTGATGTGTTTTCCTCTTGCTTTTGCAGGCCCCCCAACTGAAGTGTTAACTGATCTTTACATTAAAAGTATGGGTCCTATATCCGAAGAAATGATGGTAAGTGCATGGTATATTGTTTCTATGATCGTTGGATGGTTGGTTGGCAATTGACAGTTAAGTCCAAACACTCTCAAAACACGTAAATTTCTTACGATTATTTCTAATTTCCATGGAGTGGTGTGTTCGAATATAGACACATAGTAAACTTTCCCCCTGTGTAATGTTAAATGCTGTTAGGTCATAGACAAACAGTTTAGAAGTCCCCTGTATAATGTAACACGGTGTAAGGTCATAGCCCCAAAGCTTAGAGGTCCCCTGTATAATGTAACACGGTGTAAGGTCATAGCCCCAAAGTTTAAAGGTCCCCTGTATAATGTAACACGGTGTAAGGTCATAGCCCCAAAGCTTAGAGGTCCCCTGTATAATGTAACACGGTGTAAGGTCATAGCCCCAAAGCTTAGAGGTCCCCTGTATGATGTACACGGTGTAAGGTCATAGCCCCAAAGCTTAGAGGTCCCCTGTATAATGTAACACGGTGTAAGGTCATAGCCCCAAAGCTTAGAGGTCCCCTGTATAATGTAACACGGTGTAAGGTCATAGCCCCAAAGTTTAAAGGTCCCCTGTATAATGTAACACGGTGTAAGGTCATAGCCCCAAAGCTTAGAGGTCCCCTGTATAATGTAACACGGTGTAAGGTCATAGCCCCAAAGCTTAGAGGTCCCCTGTATAATGAACAATGAACGTGCAAGTAAAACAAAACACACCAAATCAAAGTCTATGCTTCAATATGATTGTTTTCATATTTTGTTGATATCTAATAAATATGAAAAAAATAAATATTAATGATTTCTTCGGTCTAAACGCAGCACAAGCACATTAAGTAGATCGTTGGTCTAAATATGCTTCGTCATCTACGATAGGCATTGCCACTGAACAACGTAATTCTCAGTAAATGTCGGAGTTCACCATAACTATGCAACATGAAGAAATGCTGTCCCAAGAAATACTCTAAAAGCTTAATTGTAAGGTCATGAGGCCTCCTCGAGAAATTGCTTCTCCGACCTTTCATGATTGACCTATAATTTCAATACAGTGATTTTCCACCGACTCTGACGGGCCAAGACTGGTAAAGTACACAATAGAAAGTCACCGGGAGTGTTGTGTCATTTCTCATATGATAATGCAATACAGTGATTTTCCACCGACTCTGACGGGCCAAGACTGGTAAAGTACACTATAGAAAGTCACCGCGAGTGTTGTGTCATTTCCACCGACTCTGACGGGCCAAGACTGGTAAAGTACACTATAGAAAGTCACCGGGAGTGTTGTGTCATTTCCACCGACTCTGACGGGCCAAGACTGGTAAAGTACACTATAGAAAGTCACCGGGAGTGTTGTGTCATTTCCACCGACTCTGACGGGCCAAGACTGGTAAAGTACACAATAGAAAGTCACCGCGAGTGTTGTGTCATTTCCACCGACTCTGACGGGCCAAGACTGGTAAAGTACACTATAGAAAGTCACCGGGAGTGTTGTGTCATTTCCACCGACTCTGACGGGCCAAGACTGGTAAAGTACACTATAGAAAGTCACCGGGAGTGTTGTGTCATTTCCACCGACTCTGACGGGCCAAGACTGGTAAAGTACACTATAGAAAGTCACCGGGAGTGTTGTGTCATTTCTCATATGATAATGCAATACGTTAGATGCCATAACCGTGGGGAAGGGGACGACTTGTATTTCATCCAGGTGTGAAAAGAATGGAGGACCGAGGATAAAAGCCTGTTAACGCCTATTGTCAGGCCCGGTTAGCGACATAACCCTTCACAAAAGAAAACACTGATGAATGGGTTTGATCCGAAATCTATTGTAATAAAAGAATGAAACTTCAACAAAATCAACTTTAATTAAACAATAAAACATCCGCTCCTGACACTAGCTACTTCATTTGACGTACGTAAATCTCTGCCAAATTTAAGCATGCTTTCATCAATAAGATGAATGAAAATACCCATCCGAACCATTTTTTATTGACACATACGTTACTATGAAATTATTTTAATAACATATCTAAATATTGTAACGATTTTGCGTGTTCCTTTTTAATCCAGGGCTCTCTACCGATAGTTTTAGGCCACGATATACATGTGAGGTGGGGATCGAAAGGTCTAGGGTCTCAGGTGACATATACCGCCAAATATCCATGTACATACGAAATAACCAAATATTTCAACTTAATGCAGACTCCTAAATCATCCAGGTTAAGTGATGCTCGCCTTGACTGGTAAAGATCCCCTTTGCATTGATGAAACAGAGATACGCCGATACAATCACTCGCTGTTTTCTAACTCAGAGCAATAGCGAAGTTTAACCACTTTATAGATGAGAAGCCATGCCTAAAACATGAAAATAAAGTTGCATTAAGTTAGAAAGTTTGGTGCGCACTGTGATCTCATGTAAATGCTTTACTTTCAATAACTGGCATCCGGCGTAGAAGTAGACAACAACCATGTCAAAACCACACATCTCTAGCAAGCATTGAGAACAAGTACTTCATCACATTCATTATGTTGTCTATTCAGTCAGAGTGTGATCATCTAATCCCCTTGCACTATCTAGCAAAATCAATACTATTTTACTACAACTGAAAACAAGCTCTACTTTCTCAACTGGCCCGAATGTCGGAAGCCTTCACGTATTACGCAGAAAAAAAAGTCAAAATTCTGAAAAATTTTCGAAGTCAAAAAGTTTTGGGACTGATGATGTTGGTTCAGAAATATTTTCAACTCTCAGTCAGTTCAAAATTTTGAAAAAATTTTAAAAGTCAAAAAAGTTTTGGGACTAATGATGCTGGTTCATTTTAAGTAGAAAACAAAAAAACAGTGAAATGTTTTTTGGACTTAGACATTTTTTCCGGGTAAGGGTAAGGGTTAGCAGAAAAAAAAGTCAAAATTTTGAAACATTTTCAAAGTCAAAACAGTTTTGGGACTGATGATGTTGGTCCATTTTGAGCAGAAAAAAAAACTAGTTGAAAAAAAAATTGAACTTGATGTTGTTGGTTCATTGTGAGCAGAAAACAGGGGGAAAAAATTGGACTCAGGAATTTGTTCACTTATTACGCATATCATTTTGTGTTTCCTGCTTAATGTCATTTACGTCTGGTTGGAAATATTTATAGACATTTTCTAGTGATGTTACATATTGGTTTAATGAGTATATCATTTGTAAGAACAGATGTTTAAGTAATTTAGAGCTTCTTTCGACCGGGGCTGCCGATATTAACGTTTCCAAGTTCCACCCTGACCATTACTTCCTTCAAGCGCAGTATTCCTCGTCCTAATATAGATATCTCTTCAATAGACAGGTTTAATAATCCGCACGAACGATGAAGTAAGAAGGTCTGTGGTGTCATCAGGTCCTGTAATTATTCATTGACGCAACTAAATTATCTTTTATACCTCGTTGCCGGAGATATCGGGGAAGGTGTTAAGAAATAGTTGATTAAAATGCACTACATATTTCGTGCTTCGTCGCTCCCAGTGCTTCCTAAGGATTGCGAAACCTTCCCATCATCTCCTGACCACCTATCGACCGTTCTGTTTGTGGTTTAGTTGACAATGCACCTTTTTATCTAAACCCTGCCCGCGTGATCCCCTTTGCATGCTGTCGTTGCTTTTATCATTCAGTTAATTTTTGTCACTCAAAACCATAAGACGAAGATTAATGTATTCAGCCTTGCGATATTCGAACCGACCACAGTATTATCGGTGTTAAGTTGGTATTTTGATTAAAATAGCTCTTGTTAACCACGTATAAGTACGGCAGGAAGTATCGATCGTTCATTGTATGACCCACGGAGTGCTGGTATCGTGCGTAAAACATTTTAAAATCGACAGAGACAGTCCATTTTCTGATTATTTATCCATGGCTACATGCAGTGGGAGGAACTAACCATAACAACTCCCGGTTCAGTCTGATAACAGTTTAACAATAACAAGTGAAGTTATCAATTGCAGGTCTACAGCATGGATTGCTATTTTAGACAGACATGGTTCGACCAACGTCTCAAGTTCCACGGTACCAAAGACGAGTTACGAGTTAGCATCAAAATGTTGGAGAAAATGTGGAAACCAGACACATACTTCCTAAACGGCAGGGGATCTTATCTACACACCGTCACATACCCGAATAAGTTATTACGCATAAACAAGGAGGGAGGGATTTTATACTCTATGAGGTAAGCCACTGTCGTCTGCTCAGGTACTGAATCTACAATTGAATTTCATCATCTCCTGTCTCTCCGCTATCATTATGTGCCAGCTGGTGCACTATATACTCTTGGAAGCAACAAGTGGACAAAATAGCCATCCTCTGCCCCTGATTGGTTTCATGTCAAAACTAAAGTGATCAATGCCAGTTGAGCTGGTTACAGTAAGGCCCACTATATGCTCTCTGGAAGCAACAAGTTGACTATATAGTCATCATCTGCCCCTGGTTGGTTTCATGTCAAAACTAAAGTGATCAATGCCAGTTGAGCTGGTTATAGTAAGGCCCACTATATGCCCTTGGAAGCAACAAGTGGACAATATAGCCATCCTCTACCCGTGGTTGGTTTCATGTCAAAACTAAAATGCTCAATGCCAGTTGAGCTGGTTACAGTGAGGCCCACTATATGCTCTTTAGAAGCAATAACTTGCAATATAGTCATCATCTGCCCCTTTTTGGTTTCATGTCAATCAATGCCACTTGAGCTGGTTATGGTTAGGAAGAGCAACTCTTTACTCTTGAACATGTCTTGAAAGACACCTGCCGCATTTAGTAGAAAAACAGTCCTGATTCAAGAGCAATACACTGTCCGATGATGAATATAAATGAATCCACCCTGTTATCCCCAAAACCAATGTGATGTGAAAGATCAGAAAGTCACGCAGGGTCCTCATTCGCCTCACGTCTCGCTCAGCCTATGGATTAGTCCCAATAAAGATAAGTATCTAAACATTGAATAACACTTCAAGAGATGCTCATTCTAACATGCCCCAGTTCCAATCACATTCAAAGCACGTAGACAGCCTGCCTGAAATTTTTCAGTTAAAAGGTCATATTAATAGAATCACAGCTACTTTTCTGGGTCCGGATTTGAGGGGTTTTAAAATTCATAGGCATCCCATTTATATACCATTATTTTTCATCGTTGCATTGGCATGGAAGTGCTTTGGGGGAAGGTTCTACATGTAGTCCACCAAACGAGAGCTAATAACCTCCTCTTTGATGATGACAGCCCATCATTTGACAACTTGAATGCCGACCACAAATATTGATTTGCCTCTAACAATGTCCATTCAAGTAGTGATCACCACAGCAAGCATCCACGCTAAACTGTCCATTCAAGTAGTGATTACCACAGCAAGCATCCACGCTAAACTGTCCATTCAAGTAGTGATCACCACAGCAAGCATCCACGCTAAACTGTCCATTCAAGTAGTGATCACCACAGCAAGCATCCACGCTAAACTGTCCATTCAAGTAGTGATCACCACAGCAAGCATCCACGCTAAACAATCGCATTCTTATTGTCATGAACTGCCATTTGGTGACTGGCACAAATTCAGAGTCATGAAGTCGATGTTGCAGACTTATATCATCCGGTGCCAGCTACGTACTAGCTGTGGCCATTAGTGAACAGTGTGTTTGTGACTCCCAGTTGACTTTATAAAATCGACCAACATGTAACTGGAAAGATGACAGTCAGTCATACATGTCATAATCGATAAAACAGTTATATGACCACTAGGCTAACTGAGAAGACAACGCGAGTTTGAGATATTACCCAATTTGCCGAGTAACTTCTAGACATTTCCAATGTGAACATCAATCTTCATCGATTTGACTTTTTACAATTTCAAGTTGGCGGACGTGACAGAGCGTCGCTAGTACATGATAGACCTCCAGGAGGCTACCAGTAAGTTATCATCATAACAGTCCAATGAATCGACTCAGTTTATGCAAAATACTCTCCTCAAATTTCAAATCGGTAATCAGATCAACTACAAATTTAATCTGCCTTTGAAAAGTGGAAAAGGGATCCCAACTCGGCTGTCAAATCAGACATGGATTTGGATTGATACCTTAAAATTATTTTGAGTAGTTTCACTGGATGTCACTTTGTCTGTCCCAGACACGAAGTCGACAGTTCGGCTCGATCTAATTTCACCACTAACCAAGTAATCGATTCCATGCCGGCCTTCCACGTGAAAGAAAACTTGCGGCAGTTCTGGCAAACTGTCGCAATAAAACTATCGATGGGTCTTCCACGTAAGAGAAAAAACCGTCGGAAGTCTCTGTCCGCAAGCTCTTGCAGCTGTCCAGCAAGTTACTGTCGCCGATTTCTGTCGTGTGGCTCTTCCGCGTGAAATAAATTTTGCATGCATATAGGCCTAATCTCTGTCTGACAACCGAATGGACTTCCACGTGCAAGTTGCCCTCATCCAATATGTTGCCTTCAAGAAGGAGGAGGTCACCGGAGCTGTTGTTCTGTACCTCACCTTGGGGAAGCAACGGAAGGTCAAAAGGAAGCAAAGCATTTGGACTCATAAATTGTTTCTTCGACGGCAACAACTTAGTGCGTAGCATGCCCTGCTAATGGAATTGAGACTTGAAGACCCCAGAAGGCTGAAAAATTTGGAAGTGCATATTTCGTCGGTGGCTTGTCCAGATTTGGTTGTCTTTACTTTGTTTGTCTCTGTGGAGAACTGAGTACGTAGGTTATGCCTCTTTCTCTGCACTGATTGGAGTCTTCTCTGCATGCGTTCTGCTAAAACTTTCCTCGCATCTTCTTTCTTCAGTTTGTTTCATACTCCTTGGCTTCAGCATCCCACAGGATACTCCTTATTTCGTACTCCTGTATAAGTTCAAACACCTGCTCTTGAGTTCAGTCCCGATCTGCTGCCTGCGATTCCATGTCGACGACTGCCGTAGTACTGAAAGTTTCCAAACATTTATTGCGAAAAATAAAACATTTCAAGCAATAACTTGACAATAAAATAACCGGCTGAGATAATCTATTGAAGCCTTTTCCGCGCGAATGAAATTGACCATGCAAGATAGTGTCCGACATATTGCCAAGAGTGTCGACAGTCTGCTTGTAGAGAACCTTCCACGTGCAAGTCACTGTCGGACAGAAAAGATTGCGACAGAAATCTTTCACGTGGGTGGCCGGCATGACCGACACCCTGACCTGCGGGGGTGGTCTACCATCGGGCAATGCGTTCATGCATTTATATTCGGTAAATGCATATTTAAGGCATCTTGCACACTAACAGTTATGAAAAACAGCTGAAAATATTGACTTTTGTGACATCGAACAAAATATACTTAGAATTATATAAAATCAGATGGAAAAGGTTGCAACCTCTGTTATATCTACAGTCATTGACGAAAGGTCAATTCCTTGATAATAGGTTCCGATCAGAATCTCCTTAACGAAACCCTTGGAGAGGTCTGACATGTTCTCCTAGTTAAAAATCGAAATCCAGCGTGCAACATTCGAGATTATAGTAATTTCACTTGTCATTTTTCAAGTGAATGATTCGTGTAATTACATCACGTCTGAGTGATATCCAGGCTCCCCGCCCCTCCATCACCTGCCTAATTGAACTGTCACTTTTTTTCCGTCAAGCGAAAGAACCTAGAACCGGTGAGACATTGTTCGACCAGTTATCGGGGATTTAAGTTTCGAAGGAGGTTTTATTAGCTATAATTGATATACTCCGAGGTAATTGATAAATGAGTGGTGACCTCAGGAGGGGAGTAATCCTTCGTAGAGCGAGTTCAGGATGTGCTGGTTATCGGAGACGTTGTATTTTTTTGCATTCATCATCAAATGCTGGTGTCAACTCCCAAGGTTTAATCGCTTGGAACATTGTAAACTTCTTGAATGAACTAAGACCAGGAAACTATCCCAATAATCTGCTGCTGAATGTAAATGAACTTGAAAATGCGACATGATAGGCCTTTATTTCTAACATGCGATGTGGAGTAGCCATCAAAAAGGTGAAGACACGAAACTGCAGTGGCCCTGGCCTAATTAGAGAGAATATGGCGTGACCGCAATACCTCATTGCCATCAAGCTCTACCTATTAAGATCTCTCGTGATATCAGTGTTTTTGTATCCAGCAAAGTCCTGGGAAATGAACGCTTCGATTGAAAAGCGCATCAAAGCTTTCGAGCCCAACTGCTACATAAGTCTTCTCAATAGACCACCAGTGTTAATGTCAGAGAGCTGGGATATGTTGTAGATGTGTCCTGTGGACGTATGAATGTGACCCATCCAGAGCCCAACAGACGTTTTCCATGCATATTAACTGATGTATAAATGTCTCCTTTCAGATTGACCATCAAAGCTACTTGCCCCATGGATTTACGAAAGTATCCCATGGATAACCAAACATGCCCACTTTACATTGGCAGCTGTAAGTACGATCCCTTCAATGAATCACCATTTCGTTCGTCAGTAACTAGATATTTGAAAGAAGATAATGTAAAAGTAGTGCGAGAGGTCCGATAGCCGAGAGACACCCTACTTACTCCTGTCCAAAAATTGGTTTGAAATACATGAACATTCATTTCGTATCAGTCTATTATGACTGGAATTTTATGTAGATTATCACATAGGGAATGATGGTGGTTTACACGTTGCACTGATTGTAGTATTTACAAGATATATTTGGAGTGTGTTTTTGTGTCAGTGAAGTCTGCATTCGTCCCATCTCAGCTAGTCGTTCGTGTTGAGAGCTAATAGATCCAGTTTTAAATAGGTCACGATATCAAAATTTAAAAAATCTGGAAAGGTACCAATTCGATACCTGATCACTTTGGAGTTCGATCGTTGTTTTAGATTATTGTGCTTACGGCATAGGAAGTATTCAAATGACGCACTATACGTGCCATCTGCGAATGCAACCAGGCATCAATGGGAAACAGTTCCCAACTCCAGTATTCGAACTGATTTCAGACGCCTATAAAAATAATGAAGTCCAGTACAAATGGAAGGAAGGATTGGTCAAATCTGTCGCAACTGCTCCGGATATGAAGATGGCCCAATTTGATTTAGATGGATGGTTTGGAGATCAAGTCATTGTGTCACAGCCCCATGGTAAGCAGGGTTTTTTTACCATTCTTACTGTTTTTTTCTCATGCATAAAAGTATCAATAACATAATATAACATTAGAAATCTATTTCTAATGCCATGCGAAGTATATGATTGCATATATGGGGCTGTGGGGTGGCGTAAACATCTCTTATGTTCCGCTGTAACATCTGTGGGGCTGTGGGGGGTGGCGTAAACACCTCTTATGTTCCGCTGTAACATCTGTGGGGCTGTGGGGTGGTGTAAACACCTCATTCCGCTGTAACATCTGTGGGGCTGTGGGGGTGGCGTAAACACCTCTTATGTTCCGCTGCAACATCTGTGGGGCTGTGGGGTGGCGTAAACATCTCTTATGTTCTGCTGTAACATCTGTGGGGCTGTGGGGGGTGGCGTAAACACCTCTTATGTTCCGCTGCAACATCTGTGGGGCTGTGGGGTGGCATAAACACCTCTTATGTTCCGCTGTAACATCTGTGGGGCTGTGGGGTGGCGTAAACACCTCTTATGTTCCGCTGCAACATCTGTGGGGCTGTGGGGGTGGCGTAAACACCTCTTATGTTCCGCTGCAACATCTGTGGGGCTGTGGGGGTGGCGTAAACACCTCTTATGTTCCGCTGTAACATCTGTGGGGCTGTGGGGTGGCGTAAACACCTCTTATGTTCCGCTGTAACATCTGTGGGGCTGTGGGGTGGCGTAAACACCTCTTATGTTCCGCTGTAACATCTGTGGGGCTGTGGGGTGGCGTAAACACCTCTTATGTTCCGCTGTAACATCTGTGGGGCTGTGGGGGGTGGCGTAAACACCTCTTATGTTCCGCTGTAACATCTGTGGGGCTGTGGGGTGGCTTAAACACCTCTTATGTTCCGCTGTAACATCTGTGGGGCTGTGGGGTGGCGTAAACACCTCTTATGTTCCGCTGCAACATCTGTGGGGCTGTGGGGTGGCGTAAACACCTCTTATGTTCCGCTGTAACATCTGTTGGGCTGTGGGGGTGGCGTAAACACCTCTTATGTTCCGCTGTAACATCTGTGGGGCTGTGGGGTGGCGCAAACACCTCTTATGTTCCGCTGTAACATCTGTGGGGCTGTGGGGGGTGGCGTAAACACCTCTTATGTTCCGCAGTAACATCTGTTGGGCTGTGGGGTGGCGTAAACACCTCTTATGTTCCGCTGTAATATCTGCGGGGCTGTGGGGTGGCGTAAACACCTCTTATGTTCCGCTGTAACATCTGTTGGGCTGTGGGGTGGCGTAAACACCTCTTATGTTCCGCTGTAATATCTGCGGGGCTGTGGGGTGGCGTAAACACCTCTTATGTTCCGCTGTAACATCTGTGGGGCTGTGGGGTGGCGTAAACACCTCTTATGTTCCACTGTAACATCTGTGGGGCTGTGGGGGTGGCGCAAACACCTCTTATGTTCCACTGTAACATCTGTGGGGCTGTGGGGGTGGCGCAAACACCTCTTATGTTCCACTGTAACATCTGTGGGGCTGTGGGGGTGGCGCAAACACCTCTTATGTTCCACTGTAGCATCTGTGGGGCTGTGGGGGTGGCGTAAACACCACTTATGTTCCGCTGTAACATCTGTGGGGCTGTGGGGTGGTGTAAACACCTCTTATGTTCCGCTGTAACATCTGTGGGGCTGTGGGGTGGCGTAAACACCTCTTATGTTCCGCTGTAACATCTGTGGGGCTGTGGGGGATGGCGCAAACACCTCTTATGTTCCGCTGTAACATCTGTGGGGCTGTGGGGGTGGCGCAAACACCTCTTATGTTCCACTGTAACATCTGTGGGGCTGTGGGGGTGGCGCAAACACCTCTTATGTTCCACTGTAGCATCTGTGGGGCTGTGGGGGTGGCGTAAACACCACTTATGTTCCGCTGTAACATCTGTGGGGCTGTGGGGGTGGCGTAAACACCTCTTATGTTGCACATGCTTCTCTCCAAGAGAAACAGTCCGTATATTTCCTGAGAGCCATTAAAAGCCTCGCAAGCTCACGTGCCACCAACGTTATATTTCTTAATAAAGTTAACATGAGGCTAATTTCAAAATCTTTACCATTGCAGGTAATTTTTCAGTTGTGATGATGAACTTTGAATTGAGAAGAAACATTGGATACTATCTGCTGCAAATTTATCTTCCATGCTACCTGATTGTGGTCATATCGTGGGTATCATTTTGGATCAACCGAGAAGCCACGCCAGCAAGAGTTACCTTAGGTAAGGGTAAAGCTTCAATGTCATTTTGTCATTTGGATCAACTGAGAAGCCACACAAGCAAGAGTTACTGTAGGTAAGGGTAAACTTTCATTGTGGTCATACCGTGGGCGTCATTTTTCATCAACTGGGAAGCCACGCCAGCAAGAGATGCAGGTACCCTGTAACATCGCCCTAGACATCTTTCTGCATGCATGATTCTTCTTCCTTTGCAGGTATTACAACTATCCTGACCACGTCGACAATCAAGATGACAGGAAGTACCGGTGTGCCCAAAGTGCCCTACAACACCGCTCTTGACATCTTCCTTCATGCATGCTTCTTCTTCGTATTCGCCGCCATTATAGAATACGCCGGTGTCAACTATTTTACCAAGACAGGAAAGCCAGATCAGATACCTGAGGATGACGATGTAAGTAAAGTTGGGAGTGGCAGTTTACTCCCACTTCACGTAAATAAAGCCCTACTCATGCATGGGTTCCACGGGTATCATAGCAATTCGCCGATGATTTCACGAAGTGACCGATCGGCACATTTTTCATTTTGAGAAAACTCCGCTGAAAGATTCCATATAGTTTGAATGACTCTGAGCATTACATATTATGGAAGATTATGATGGCACGAAATGCATAAATAGAGGGTAAAGAGTTATACAATAGACATTGGCTTTGAATATCACCATGATGATTGGTGTGTGAATATCACCATGATGATTGGTGTGTGGCTAACAGTCTGATGGCGCTGTTATCTCAGAATTTCAGAAAAATTGCAGCCTGGTCACTTTCTGAAATCATCAACGAATTTAGAGCCTTGATAGTCTCGTTTTTACTGCTATTCCTGGTATCTAACGTGTCCAACGTCGTATCACATGCAACATTTCAATGAAGCATGTTCATATTATCATCTAGGTATGGTTATTGGAACAAACCAGTTGATGGAAACTAATTTTTTTAACAGGCTTACGACATTATTGTCCTCGAGCTTGATGTTGTTACCTCATCTTTTGCCTTGTAGATAATAGCATACTATCCCCATCAACGAGAAAGAGTAGTAGGAGAAATTATGGTAATTTGGTCGCGGAATGCTTGCTTTTACCCACCTAACAATGTTAACACAGTGTATAACGTCAACCTTGCCAACTATAACCTGTCGGGGCATCATGGAAAACCTCTCATTTTTGAATCATTTTGTTTGGCATAACTTTCCATCTAAAACTGGTGCAGTTTCGGTATGAGTCATCCACCTCATCCTCCATGTCTTAATATGATTTCGAGAATTATTTGGAAAAAGGAAACAGTGGTTGTGTGTTTATTCTAGAACACTTTGAAGATGACTCTCCCCATTTTAAAACTTTATTGAGTTCATGTACTCTTTATCAATTGTACTGTTATAAACATCATTTGTCAGCTTTTGATAAGATTGATCATCATATAATTGTGTTGTCACTAGGTCAGAGAAGTATAAATAAACAGTAATTTGTATTCTCTCTTTTCTACCTCTAGGACACAGATCAGGAAAGTCCACTAATCAAGAACTGTAAATCCGACATGGAACGAATCCTACCGGCTGATCCCAATAATGGACATTCATTACATAAGGGCATTCGTAACCGTCATCGCACAAGAGGCCGCGACAACTGCTGCTCCATGTTCATGGAGTGCCTGAAAGGCAACTCGAAATACAGGGATCTAAAGTCATTATCCAGACAGCTGGATGGCATTAACAGTGTCAGTAAAATAGACATTTATTCTCGGTTTCTGTTTCCAATTTGTTTCGTTGTATTCAGCGCCCTCTATTGGTCTGCGTTCCAGTATTATTTATGACGTAGGCAAATCATTCATTTGTCATTTGTATTTAGGAAGTCATTCTTGTCACCCGTCTTCTTAAACATGTGTATGTAAGACGATCAAGCCAGGATCACTTCTTTTCCCTTCAACCTGTCTGTATCAGGCTGCGATAGATTCAGTCATAAATGCGGAGGTATTGTTGGGAACTCTGATACTTCCTTCGATGGTGTGTTGAAATTTGCTTCAGTCTTGCCAGGCATTTACCAATCACCCGAGATATCTCTTTTGGCATCGAAGTACCATGCAAAGAAATGTATTCATGCCTCATTGGTAAGATACGATGTGTCTGCATTTAAAATTGATAGCCCGATTTATTCACTAGGAAATGTCCATTATGTTTGTCTCGTGGTTTGTTAGGCCCCACTCCTGAAGTGTACACAAAATAATCGCTGACGGAAATTCAAATGAAATTCAGTCGAAAGATGAAAGCAGAATACGTGAATAAAGCAATCATTCTGGTTGCCCCATCATACACATGTATATTTATCTCAAAGGATCCATCTAATTACCACATACACTGAATGTAATAAGATGTACTTGCCATCAACTTTGACCCATTTCATGTTTCAATACATTAACAAATCTGATCTTTCGATGAAATTACTTTGTATTGGCTTACAGGGTGTATGGCTGTCAACTGAGAGTGACCATGGATATCACTAGGGTTCGTGCAACAGAGAACATGACTCGAAAACACCATTTTCATTATATGCTTATTTGTTGTTAAACAATTAAACAGAATGGTCTTCTCATTAATTGCAGAATGTCCATGGTTACGGTGTGACACTTTCTCATCTGTAAAGGGTAGGGTTTGTTTCATATTGAGCATGAATAATGCCTATGTCTAGCAAGTTTCAGTTATAATGAACAAATGATAGTTAGTGTAGATATTAACATGAAGCTGATAATAGCTTCATGATGTTTATAATGTAAATATGGCTTCAGGAGATATCATGTAAAGATCTGGGCTCCATTTGGTTATTTCATGTTGAAACTGGAAGCCCTTCTCCTTAAATGTATATGCTGTCCACAAATGAACGAAAAAAATATATGCCATCCTTCTTCGTGTGAACATGAAAATGAAACAGCCACTCGTAACACGCGTTAGTGCCACTCATTGTTCTTAGTCCCACCCATTTTTACTCTCTGACAAACAAGGGCTGTCGGTGAAAGTGTTATATTTTGTACCCTGAATGGGCAATGGCAGCAGTTTGCTGAGTGTGTTTGAAGGATTGTCTTTGATTGTCTGTATGTGGAGAGTGCTATCGAGTGTGTGCTGGCCATGGCAGAGACAGCATTGATTGGGTTGACTGTTACCTTTTTGGTTGACTGTTGTGTGTTGAATCACTTTCTGTAGGTATTCATGAAGCTAGCACGTTTTGTTTCTGATGGAAATACAGGATACCAATTATTATCTAGTTTTTTATGCGAACTGTATGATGTAGTTGGCTAATGCAAATTGCTAGTCGACATTTGGTTAACATATAAACAAAAGATATGAAGGCAATGTCCAATTAAACTTTTCCATCTTTTGTTTCAGTAGTGTTTAGAATGTTGGTAAGGGGTTTTAACCCAATTCAGTGTCAACGGCATTGGTCTGTGTTTGAATGGCAGCTGTGACTGAGATGTTCGTATGTCTGAAAGAGCTGAAAAGGTTGCTGTACTTTCAATGGAATTGTTCGTGACTATTTGTAAATCAGTTCAATGAGGTATAATATTGCATTCATGATTATGCATGAGTGTTTCTGCCTATCTTGCCAAACCGCCACAACAAGTAATTCCAAGCACAGAGCACTAACACATCGCCCTAAGCAGCTCTAGAGCACTAACACATCGCCCTAAGCAGCTCTAGAGCACTAACACATCGCCCTAAGCAGCTCTAGAGCACTAACACATCGCCCTAAGCAGCTCTAGATTGCTAATGAAGCATCCAAACAAAATGCCACAGTTGTAGGAATTAAACAGTTTTTAATTCCGAACATATAATTAATTAGTGCTTTCAGTTTTTATCTTCTGGTTCGGACAAAACGGGGTGTGCATCATCAAAGTTTCGTGAAGTTGGTCATAACACTCAAGATAACATTAAGTTCTGGAACTTACGATTGGGGCATTTTGCTTGAACTAGAGTGCAGTTTCGTTATGTCCACACAAATGGGATTGTCATTATTCCGATCTAGTTACTCGTCGTATACCGTCATCGGTCTTCGGTATAGGCGTGGCTGCTAAGGTACTGTACAAACAACATGTCTCCAATGGCACACTGCTATTGTATGTCACCGAGTTTCATTTCAGCCTTCTTTTTTATCAATAAATACCACAAAATATTTCTAAGTATATCGATTATTGGCCTCATCATTTCATGCAAAATCGTCTCTGTAACAAAGAGTTACAGTGTACACATACGAAGACGCCTTTGACAATGCTAGTGCCGATGCGAGCAAATAATCAAATGGTCATTGCAAACTTGTAAGACAATGGTCACAACCAGTCTAGGACATCACACCGACTTGATGTCTCCGCCTGAACGATGGAAGACCATGGTCACAACCAGTCTAGGACATCACACCGACTTGATGCCTCATCCTGAACGATGGAAGACAATGGTCACAACCAGTCTAGGACATCACACTGACTTGATGTCTCCGCCTGAACGATGGAAGACAATGGTCACAACCAGTCTAGGACATCACACCGACTTGATGTCTCCGCCTGAACGATGGAAGACAATGGTATCAACCAGTCTAGAACATCACACCGACTTGATGTCTTTGCCTGAACGATGGAAGACAATGGTCACAACCAGTCTAGGACATCACATCGACTTGATGCCTCCGCCTGAACGATGGAAGACAATGGTATCAACCAGTCTAGGACATCACACCGACTTGATCTCCGCCTGAACGATGGAAGACAATGGTCACAACCAGTCTAGGACATCACACCGACTTGATGTCTCCGCCTGAACGATGGAAGACAATGGTCACAACCAGTCTAGGACATCACACCGACTTGATCTCCGCCTGAACGATGGAAGACAATGGTCACAACCAGTCTAGGACATCACACCGACTTGATGTCTCCGCCTGAACGATGGAAGACAATGGTCACAACCAGTCTAGGACATCACACCGACTTGATCTCCGCCTGAACGATGGAAGACAATGGTATCAACCAGTCTAGGACATCACACCGACTTGATCTCCGCCTGAACGATGGAAGACAATGGTCACAACCAGTCTAGGACATCACACCGACTTGATGTCTCCGCCTGAACGATGGAAGACAATGGTATCAACCAGTCTAGGACATCACACCGACTTGATCTCCGCCTGAACGATGGAAGACAATGGTCACAACCAGTCTAGGACATCACACCGACTTGATGTCTCCGCCTGAACGATGGAAGACAATGGTCACAACCAGTCTAGGACATCACATCGACTTGATCTCCGCCTGAACGATGGAAGACAATGGTATCAACCAGTCTAGGACATCACACCGACTTGATGCCTCCGCCTGAACGATGGAAGACAATGGTCACAACCAGTCTAGGACATCACACCGACTTGATGTCTCCGCCTGAACGATGGAAGACAATGGTCACAACCAGTCTAGGACATCACACCGACTTGATGTCTCCGCCTGAACGATGGAAGACAATGGTCACAACCAGTCGAGGACATCACACCGACTTGATGTCTCCGCCTGAACGATGGAAGACAAGGGTATCAACCAGTCTAGGACATCACATCGACTTAATGTCTCCGCCTGAACGATGGAAGACAATGGTCACAACCAGTCGAGGACATCACACCGACTTGATGTCTCCGCCTGAACGATGGAAGACAATGGTCACAACCAGTCTAGGACATCACACCGACTTGATGTCTCCACCTGAACGATGGAAGACAATGGTTACAACCAGTCTAGGACATCACACCGACTTGATGCCTCCACCTGGACGATGGAAGACAATGGTCACAACCAGTCTAGGACATCACACCGACTTGATGCCTCCACCTGGACGATGGAAGACAATGGTCACAACCAGTCTAGGACATCACACCGACTTGATGTCTCCGCCTGAACGATGGAAGACAATGGTCACAACCAGTCTAGGACATCACACCGACTTGATGCCTCCACCTGAACGATGGAAGACCATGGTCACAACCAGTCTAGGACATCACACTGACTTGATGTCTCCGCCTGAACGATGGAAGACAATGGTATCAACCAGTCTAGGACATCACACCGACTTGATGCCTCCGCCTGAACGATGGAAGACAATGGTCACAACCAGTCTAGGACATCACACCGACTTGATGTCTCCGCCTGAACGATGGAAGACAAGGGTATCAACCAGTCTAGGACATCACACCGACTTGATGTCTCCGCCTGAACGATGGAAGACCATGGTCACAACCAGTCTAGGACATCACACTGACTTGATGTCTCCGCCTGAACGATGGAAGACAATGGTATCAACCAGTCTAGGACATCACACCGACTTGATGTCTCCGCCTGAACGATGGAAGACCATGGTCACAACCAGTCTAGGACATCACACTGACTTGATGTCTCCGCCTGAACGATGGAAGACAATGGTCACAACCAGTCTAGGACATCACACCGACTTGATGCCTCCACCTGGACGATGGAAGACAATGGTCACAACCAGTCTAGGACATCACACCGACTTGATGTCTCCGCCTGAACGATGGAAGACAATGGTATCAACCAGTCTAGGACATCACACCGACTTGATGTCTCCGCCTGAACGATGGAAGACCATGGTCACAACCAGTCTAGGACATCACACCGACTTGATCTCCGCCTGAACGATGGAAGACAATGGTCACAACCAGTCTAGGTCATCACACCGACTTGATCTCCGCCTGAACGATGGAAGACAATGGTATCAACCAGTCTAGGACATCACACCGACTTGATGTCTCCGCCTAAACGATGGAAGACAATGGTCACAACCAGTCTAGGACATCACACCGACTTGATGTCTCCGCCTGAACGATGGAAGACAATGGTCACAACCAGTCTAGGACATCACACCGACTTGATCTCCGCCTGAACGATGGAAGACAATGGTATCAACCAGTCTAGGACATCACACCGACTTGATCTCCGCCTGAACGATGGAAGACAATGGTCACAACCAGTCTAGGTCATCACACCGACTTGATCTCCACCTGAACGATGGAAGACAATGGTATCAACCAGTCTAGGACATCACACCGACTTGATCTCCGCCTGAACGATGGAAGACAATGGTATCAACCAGTCTAGGACATCACACCGACTTGATCTCCGCCTGAACGATGGAAGACAATGGTATCAACCAGTCTAGGACATCACACCGACTTGATCTCCGCCTGAACGATGGAAGACAATGGTTACAACCAGTCTAGGACATCACACCGACTTGATCTCCGCCTGAACGATGGAAGACAATGGTCACAACCAGTCTAGGACATCACACCGACTTGATGTCTCCGCCTGAACGATGGAAGACAATGGTATCAACCAGTCTAGGACATCACACCGACTTGATGTCTCCGCCTGAACGATGGAAGACAATGGTCACAACCAGTCTAGGACATCACACCGACTTATGTCTCCGCCTGAACGATGGAAGACAATGGTCACAACCAGTCTAGGACATCACACCGACTTGATGTCTCCGCCTGAACGATGGAAGACCATGGTCACAACCAGTCTAGGACATCACACCGACTTGATGCCTCATCCTGAACGATGGAAGACAATGGTCACAACCAGTCTAGGACATCACACTGACTTGATGTCTCCGCCTGAACGATGGAAGACAATGGTCACAACCAGTCTAGGACATCACACCGACTTGATGTCTCCGCCTGAACGATGGAAGACAATGGTATCAACCAGTCTAGAACTTCACACCGACTTGATGTCTTTGCCTGAACGATGGAAGACAATGGTCACAACCAGTCTAGGACATCACATCGACTTGATGCCTCTGCCTGAACGATGGAAGACAATGGTATCAACCAGGCTAGGACATCACACCGATTTGATGTCTCCGACTGAAGGATGGAAATCAATGGTCTACCAAGTCTAGGACATCACACCGACTTGAAGTGTCGCTCTGAACTAGGGAAGACAATGGTCACAACCAGTCTAGGACATCACACCGACTTGATCTCCGCCTGAACGATGGAAGACAATGGTCACAACCAGTCTAGGACATTACACCGACTTGATGTCTCTGCCTGAACGATGGAAGACAATCACACTGACTTAATGCCTCCGCCTGAACGATGGAAGACAGCTGTCACAACCAGTCTAGGACATCACAACGACTTGATGTCTCCACCTGAACGATGGGAGACAATGGTCACATCCAGTCTAGGACATCACATCAACTAACCCTAAAGCTACTAACCCTAAAGCTACTAACCCTCAAGCCACTAACCCTCAATCTACTAACCCTCAAGCTACTAACCCTCAAGCTACTAACCCTCAAGCTACTAAACCTGAAGCTACTAACCCTGAAGCCACTAACCCTGAAGCCACTAACCCTGAAGCAACTAACCCTGAAGCCACTAACCCTGAAGCCACTAACCCTGAAGCCACTAACCCTGAAGCCACTTACCCTGAAGCCACTAACCCTGAAGCGAATAACCCTAATGCCACTAACCCTAAGGCCACTAACCCTAAGGCCACTAACCCTAAGGCCACTAACCCTAAGGCCACTAACCCTAAGGCCACTAACCCTAAGGCCACTAACCCTAAGGCCACTAACCCTAAGGCCACTAACCCTAAAGGCACTTTCCCTAACGCCACTAACCCTAAGGCCACTAACCCTCAGTCCACTAACCCTAAGGCCACTAACCCTAAGGCCACTAACCCTAAGGCCACTAACCCTAAGGCCACTAACCCTAAGGCCACTAACCCTAAGGCCACTAACCCTAAGGCCACTAACCCTAAGGCCACTAACCCTAAGGCCACTAACCCTAAGGCCACTAACCCTAAGGCCACTAACCCTAAGGCCACTAACCCTAGAGCAACTAACCCTAGACCAACTAACCCTAGGGCAACTAACCCTAGTGCAACTAACCCTAGGGCAACTAACCCTAGGGCAACTAACCCTAGGGCAACTAACCCTAGGGCAACTAACCCTAGACCAACTAACCCTAGGGCAACTAACCCTAGACCAACTAACCCTAGGGCAACTAATCCTAGGGCAACTAACCCTAGATCAACTAACCCTAGGGCAACTAACCCTAGGGCAACTAACCCTAGACCAACTAACCCTAGGGCAACTAACCCTAGGGCAACTAACCCTAGACCAACTAACCCTAGGGCAACTAACCCTAGGGCAACTAACCCTAGACCAACTAACCCTAGGGCAACTAACCCTAGGGCAACTAACCCTAGACCAACTAACCCTAGGGCAACTAACCCTAGGGCAACTAACCCTAGACCAACTAACCCTAGGGCAACTAACCCTAGACCAACTAACCCTAGACCAACTAACCCTAGGGCAACTAACCCTAGGGCAACTAACCCTAGGGCAACTAACCCTAGACCAACTAACCCTAGGGCAACTAACCCTAGGCCAACTAACCCTAGACCAACTAACCCTAGGGCAACTAACCCTAGACCAACTAACCCTAGGGCAACTAACCCTAGGGCAACTAACCCTAGGGCAAATAACCCTAGGGCAACTAACCCTAGGGCAACTAACCCTAGACCAACTAACCCAAGACCAACTAACCCTAGACCAACTAACCCTAGGGCAACTAACCCTAGGGCAACTAACCCTAGGGCAACTAACCCTAGGGCAACTAACCCTAGGGCAACTAACCCTAGGGCAACTAACCCTAGACCAACTAACCCTAGGGCAACTAACCCTAGGGCAACTAACCCTAGGGCAACTAACCCTAGGGCAACTAACCCTAGGGCAACTAACCCTAGGGCAACTAACCCTAGGGCAACTAACCCTAGACCAACTAACCCTAGACCAACTAACTTTAGGGCAAATAACCCTAGGGCAACTAACCCTAGACCAACTAACCCTAGACCAACTAACCCTAGACCAACTAACCCTAGGGCAACTAACCCTAGGGCAACTAACCCTAGACCAACTAACCCTAGGGCAACTAACCCTAGGGCAACTAACCCTAGACCAACTAACCCTAGGGCAACTAACCCTAGGGCAACTAACCCTAGGGCAACTAACCCTAGACCAACTAACCCTAGGGCAACTAACCCTAGACCAACTAACCCTAGGGCAACTAACCCTAGGGCAACTAACCCTAGGGCAACTAACCCTAGGGCAACTAACCCTAAACCAACTAACCCTAGGGCAACTAACCCTAGGGCAACTAACCCTAGAGCAACTAACCCTAGACCAACTAACCCTAGGGCAACTAACCCTAGGGTAACTAACCCTAGGGCAACTAACCCTAGGGTAACTAACCCTAGACCAACTAACCCTAGGGCAACTAACCCTAGGGCAACTAACCCTAGACCAACTAACCCTAGGGCAACTAACCCTAGGGCAACTAACCCTAGGGCAACTAACCCTAGGGCAACTAACCCTAGGGCAACTAACCCTAGGGCAACTAACCCTAGGGCAACTAA